>NC_056732.1:1313905716-1314028251 GCF_019279795.1 Protopterus annectens
GTCTCTAGCTTTCTTCCACTGACCTCTCCATTCATCCATCTTCAACCTTTTTTTCCCATTTTTGCAACTGGGGTCAGGGTGTCTCTTCAGCAGTGACAATCATCTCAAGTCAAGGTTTACACTGCCAGGTGGCTAGCACTACTGCAGTAATTCATTCGTACCACTCACTCACATATCCACTCTCACCTATGGCCAATTTAGAGCGTCTAGTCCACTTACTGCATGTCTTTGGAATGTGGGAGGAAACCTGAGCACCCGGAGGAAACCCATGTGACTGCAGGAGGACATGCAGACTCATGACTTCCACTGGCCTCACTCACATATTATTCTGCACCCCTTACCAAATAAAGTCTTACTTACCACTCATATGTATAGTAGAACACCAATCTCTACTTAATCATCCATTCTACCACTCATCCATTCATACTCTGTGACTCTTATTTATCTATTTCCTTCCACTGCTCCTATAGCTATACAATAGTATACATGCCATTACTTATCTTTCCAGCCCTTATACTTCTAGCCCATCTCACATCCCTTCCCCCACTCACACTAAACCTTCCTCTCCAGAACCCATACACAGCCTCTTTACTCTTCTGTAAGAATAGATTATTTCAGACTTATCCATAACACAGAAGCTAATACTAAAACAAAAGCAAAAAAAAAAATACAATACAATACAGCTCCCAACTTAAAACAATACAGAGTAATTCACCTCAACCCTGGCTCCTCATATTAACATCTTTCTCCTTACTAACAAGCCACCATCACACATCCACATACTGTACACCCATAAAAATCTTCCTCCATCCATATTATCCACTTAAACATCAGCAGTATTTGCAATAAAATACCTGAAGTTTATACTTGGCTTTCTTATTGCACACCAGACATTGTTGTCCTGACTTAGACATGGCTTAAACCTGAGATTAAAGACAATGAAATCCTGACTTCACACTATAACATATTAAGAGAAGGCAGAATACACAAAAAGCAAGGAGAGTTGCAATTATTTTCAAAAAGCACTCTCCAGCTGCAAAGTACCCACTAACCTTCCATCATTTAGTAAGGCAGAAATCCTTATCACCCTCTTCAAACTTAATAACAAAAAATCCCTTTGCATAAATGATATCTATAGCCCACCTGGCAAAAAAATCAATGTAGCAGAAGATTTTTTTCTTCTTGGTTTCCACCAATATTAATCAGGAAAAAGCAATCCTAGGTGACCTTATCGACAGTCTCACTGTCTACTCTGGCAGTCTCACCAAAGCAATAAACCAATTTAGATTAGGTCAATTAATCAGCGCTCCTGCACATTTCAAAAAAACTCCAAAGATTGGCACCATCATTGATTAGATTCTTACCAGCTCTCTTAACAAAATCTCCACCTCTGGCATCTTAATCATTTCCATAAGTGACCAGCTTCCCACTAGCATCATTAGACAGTAAACCAACATTCAAAAACAGCCTTTCCTCAGCAAGTTCTGAGTCTAAGTAACTTTAATGCAGAGACTCTTAGTCAGCAACCTAAAAGATGATCTGCCCTAATAACACTCCCACTCAATAAAGCTGATTCCTAATATAATCAAACTTTTCTTTTCATTTTAAATGAATTAGCTGCATGTAGAACCAACTATGTAAAAACCTAATGCTGCTCCCTGGTTATCCAGAAGTGTCAAACAGCTCAGGAAACAGAGGGATAGAACATGGGAAGCCTGGACAAGAAACAAAACCTTGCAAAATTATCAAAAGTGCAAACACCTCAGGACTCGGTCTACATATCACATTATAACTGACAAAAAACATAGTTTACTAACAATCAATTCATTATAACAACTCTAAACCTTTCTGGACAAATATAAGTACATGACTCAAACATGATCACACCTCCTAACCATCACCTTCACTACCCACTTCTAATAACTCTGACAGCTATCCATTGTAGGCTGCACCCCACCATCCCTCCAATGGTTTGCAAGCTACCTGTTCAACCACCAACAATGTGTTAAATGGCAAAATAAACAATACAACTGGGGTACCACAGGGGTCCATAGCTGAATCCTTACTTTTCAATGTTTTCACCAGCAACCTTCACACCTCATCACCTCTTATCTCCATTATTCAATACACAGATGACACTACCATACGTTCCTCCTCTAATAACATACAGCATCTCCAGCAACTCACCCTAACCACCTTCACCAAAACAGAGACATGACTGAGAGATGCCAAGCTACTGCTAAATCCTAAAAAACAAAACTCATGCTCTTCTCTGAAAAACTGATCTCATCTGACTTTAAAATATTCTCTAAATACAACACAGAAATAGAAACCGTCTCTACACCTAGGCTACTAGGCATCACCATAGTTAACAAATTAACTTTCAAACAACACATCTGCAACAGCATTAAAAAACTCACATCAAACTAGGAACACCCTATAGACAAAAAAACATTCCTGGATAAGTCCACCAGAAAAACCCTCGCCAACACCTATTTGCTTCCATCTGTCATATATGCAGCCCCCTTATACACCAATCTACTATCTTCTCTTAAAAACAAGTTCCAATCCTGCTACCATAAAATTGTCAAATTTGCCACTGGCTACTCCTACTGTTCCCATCACTGTCTCGCTCTGAAAAAACTAAGCTGGCTCGAATTGACTCACCACCTAATACTAGTTCAGCTGTCTTCTGCATATAAAATTATATATACACCTGAAAATTGCCCATCCCTCACATCTGTCCTATAACCCTACACCCCTCCATTGTGAAAACAAACAACTCCTAACCATCTACATTCCAAACAAAAGAGCTGGACAGTGTCTATACTCTCATGCTACTGCCAAGCTCTGCAACTCTGTTCCAACATACATTACTTCCACCGAGTGCTTTAACAATTTTAAACACTCCCTAAAATATATTTTCTTTGTAACCAAACCTGCACCTGCTCTTTCCACAACAGGTGAACTCCAATCACTGTGTAAGATCTTTCCTTTTTACTGCTGGAGATCTCTATATCACGAATTTTCAAACACTAACCATTACCATATGAAACTAAGAAACTATGTATTTATACAGCCTTAAGTATTTCCCATTCTACTCCACTATTCTTCCAAGCATATGCTTTATTCTACTTTTCTGACCCTTTGCCTGACCCTCACACATTACAAAAAAAGTGGCTGCCTACCACATTATTTTTGTCTAGTATTGTGCATTTAACTATTGTATTAGTACGTTTTATTATTGTACTTACCTGCCTGTCCTTTTTAGTAGTCTTTACTCATTTAATGCCTGCTTTAACACTTGCTATTGTCTTGTTCTTGTACAATGTCTTAACTTTTGTGTATCATTTGGAGTTTTTCTTCACGGGCCTCCACTGAAAATGAGTTCCTGACCCAGTCAGACTTTCCCAGTAAGCAAATGCTAAATAAATAAAAATAAAATAAAGAAAATTGCTGCTCTTTTTAACTTCCACTTCATACAATCAGTCGACTTTCTTCTCAAAGACAGTACCACCTCAACTCTATACTCTCCACAATCTTTCAGCCTTCTTCTCTTTACAACCTGTTCCTTCCTCTGACATAAAACATCTTTTCAAATTCAAAGCTATCTTTCTAACTCCTAATAATTTGCCAGCTGAAAACATCAAAGCAACTTCTGAAGACTTGGTTTTCTCTGTTGCAGTCCTTCTAAATTGCTGCATCAAAGAATAATATGTTACTCTCCTCTGGAAAAAAATTATACATATTTCCCATTCCACAAAAACAGACACTCTACTGAACTTAGGAACTATTGTCCCATTGCAATACTATTTCTGTTATCCATAATCCTGGAGAAATGTATACAGACTCAACTAGTCTCCTCCCTCCCCAAGCACTCTCTTCTTTCTTCACCTCAATATGGTTTTCTCTTGAATCACAGTACCTCCACTGCTCATCTCAGTTTCATTAATACAGTTAACATAAACAAAAACACACGCAAACTTGCATCAACCCCCTTTCTTGACCTCTACAAGGATTTTGGCACTGTCACTCATGTTCTGCTTCTACAAAGACTCTCTGATATTTGTTTTCATGACTCATCCCTTACCTGGTTCCATTGCTATCTGTCCTACAGATCCAAATCAGCCAAATAGAATGCTTATTCCCCCTTTCTATCTATACCAGTCAGTGTCCCACAAGGATCCATCCACAGCCCCGTTCTCTTTAACATATTTATAAATGGCGTCAGTATAACAAGCAAAGCTGCAAACCTCATTCAGTATGCTGACAATTCCATCCTTAGCTGCTCCTCCAAAAATCTTAAAGACTTACAAACTTTAAGCCAGAAATCCTCCTCATTCAAAACCTGGATTCATATTGCACATTTATTTCTAAATCAAAAAAATCTAAACTTCTACTCAATCTCAAACACTGTGACAATCAAATATCTTCTTTCTCCTTTTCCTTGTCTGACAACATAAAGACAGAACTTTATAAACTACTGCATGCTCATATAGATGACTATATGAAATCTGAGTACCATGTCTACTATAGTATAAAATGAACCCATCAAAAACTAGATTCCCTTTATAGAATCAGAACATTCCAAACAAATTCATCTAGAATCCACATTTCCTCATCCCTCCTCCTGCCCACTCTTCTCTACACAGTTCCCATTTTTAATAACCTACAAGTCACCCAATTAAGCAAACAACCACAGTACTCCAACAAAATAGCCACATTTTATGCTAACATGCAATGCTCTTAAAGAACTTCAGTGACTAGAAATACATTATCTGACATACCCCCAACTCCTTATCACCCATAACCTCATCCATAAACCAAATCATTACTTGCCACACCAATTTGTTAGAGCCTTACATTCCAAATAGTCATCTTCACTCTAACAAAAACAGCGTCTACAGCTAAGACAATCAAGCAACACTGCTAGGGACTCTCTATACTCAACCTCCATTGCCAGAAAATGGAACATCATTCCCCTACTGCTAAGAGAAAGCCACTGCACAAGTGTCTTTAAAAACATTCTGAAGGCTCACCTAGTAGACTCCTGGCTTTGTTCTTGTTCCGATACAGGTTAAACTAACAGTTAGAAACTCACTACCTTGCCTTCCATATTTTCCCACTCCACCTTTCTACTTTCTATTCCCTTTTTCTATTTTTCGATTTTGTACAGCTACTTTTTTGACTGCTTTCCTCTAAAGTAACCATAATCTCAGCTACTATCCACTCATACTCTCCCTGTCTCTTCATCTATATAAAGAACAGTCTCTTCACTTCCTCTCACCTTGTCTCTCCTAATGCTGCAGTGATCTTTGCCATATTATTTTTTTCATTTTGATTTATAGTTTATTGTATTTTATTATTTTTATAGATATTGCACTGTTTTCTTAATTGTATACTATTTGTATTGATTGTAACTCACTTTTGCAATTGCTTTTGTATGTTTTGGATCTTTTTTTCCCTGAGCATTTGCTAAAAAATAGCTTGTATTCCCAGTAGGAAAATCCTGCTAAACAATAGCAAGCAATAAATAAATACATACATACATGCTGTATATATGGTTACCTATCAAAACATCTACTCTTCATAACATCTAAACTCAAAACATTAAGACCATAACATCTAAACTTCATAACATCTAAAACTCATAACATCAAATCTCAAAACATTGAAAACTACAAAGCAACTATAAATAATATCCCACACACTGTTTACTATGTTTCTGCAGGGGGACAAGCCCCCATGCATCCCCCATGTGGGGGGCTCCAACCCCCACACCTCCTGTAAATTAAATATACCAACTCCGAGATCGCACTACAGTGGGGTTAGGAAATTAACCTTTTCCCTCACTGTAGTGAGATCTTGGAGTTGGTATATTTAATTTATTGGGGGTGTGGGAGGTGAAACTCCCCATTGGAGGGTGCAGGGGGGCTTGCCCCCCTGCAAAACTGTAGTAAACAGTGTGAGGGATGTTATTTATCGTTACTTTGTAGTTTTCAATGCTTTGAGATTTGATGTTATGACTTTTAGATATTTTGAAGTTTAGATGTTTTGAGTTTAGATGTTATGAAGAGAAGATGTTTTGATAGGTAACCGTATATATACATACACACACACACACACACACACACACACACACACATATATATATATATATATATATATATATATATATATATATATATATATATGTATATATATATGTATATATATATATATATATATATATATATATATATATATATATATATATGAATCACAGCTGCTGCACAAGCACAAACATCTAGAGAAAGAGATATGCCATAACAGTGGGGATTAAAAAGGTGCAAATACTGATCAACACTAATTTGCATTGTACTTCCTAAGATCCAAAACCACACCAGCAGTGGTTTTCTATAGCTTTACATATTTTTCTGTTAAATGTGGTTTAATAATTTGTGTTTTCAATGAAGTATGTTTTAGATCAATTGTGGTGCTGTTTTCAGATTTAAGGGTAATAACTCTGTAGCATTTAAATCTAAGCTTTATTTTCTCATGCTGTACTTTTTTTTACGTTTCTTAATATTGAGATGATGTCTAAGTGACAAATTCCCCTTGTAAAAGATTCTTCTGATTGTTGTAGTCTCCCTTCTGCTGTCTGCAAGTGATAAGCAAGTTGTGACAAATATGAAAATGCCCAATTCTTCAATTATGCAGATGTTACATTAAATAAGCTGCCTAATCATTTTAGAAACACTGACAAAATATTAGGATATATATGAGAGGAAATTGCAGTTGTATCTGCAACAACTGCATCAGCAACCACAGTTTTAACTGATTGTACTATATTTCTAAAAGTCAGTGTTTGCACAAAAATAGTTTTAGCTAACTTCACTGGTTTAGAGCAAGACCCTGCAGCAGTCATTGATTTATTCCTACAGCCTTTGTTTGCCTGCTGTGTGATATGGAGCAGGTCATTAAATTAAACATTTATACCAGACTGTGTGTCCTGCAGGATTACCTGGTTAACCAATTATTTTTTTAACTATCACCTCTCTGCTGGTTTTAATATCAGAATGCAATTATGTTGCATCTAGCATTCAGATTATCCTACATCTAAATGCACTGCTCGCAAATATGGAATTAAGAGTATCTTTTTTTTGCTTTGAACTTTTTTTGCTGTCACCTTCCCTGAGGGTGTTTTAAGTCATATATTTTATATTTTCTCTTATATTGAGCATTATATCCAGCTCAAGGTATTGCTTATTTTATGTATATTCTATTTTATGAATTCAAAGTCCTTTTAATTAGATTATATCTGTAGCTTTCTATGAGCTTTCCCCCACAAGCCTTCATACAGCAAGAGTTGCAACATGCTTAGGAAAACATACATAGCTAAAAAAGTTAATTTCCGCAGCTGGTAAATGAAAGACGTGGTAGTCATTTTCATAGTGGATGATATCACATGGCCATGTCAGTGGTGAATATAGTCTTTGGACATACACTTTTGTTAGCTGTGCTAATAGACAAGGACACAGAGCACCAGAAAGCAGCTCTAATAGAAACACATATAGTAGATTGGTGCCATGTAATAGGTTACTTGTGTGGATATAAATGCAAGGCTATAGCATATGCATTATTATTCAGAGATGATGTCACTTGTCCACTAAAGCTTTGGGAGGTGACCCTTATTTCATCCCCACACCTTTGCTGGGAAAACTGTAACAGGACTTGCAATCATACCTAGTACTACTATAGCCTTAATGTATCATTGCAATATATTATTGTTACTTTTCCATTTACTATTACTTCTTTTATGCTGATATGGACTATACAAAGTCTTGTGCAGTTTATGCCTGCATTTTGTCAAGTTCCTCAGTTATAAAACGGTCCTCTGTAAATAGCATGAATGATCATCATAGCTCTCAATGGCTTAGCACAAATAAATCTGGACAAAGGAAAAAATAATTGGGGGGACAGAGCCTCAAAAATAGGGACATTTTTTAAATATTGCTCTTATAAACTTTAGAAAGTTGCTAGAATAAAAGGTTTTGCGTTAACATGCATTTTCTGAAGAATATGAAGTCTGAAACTCAAATGTCTGTCATTATTTAGGGAATTCAGTCCTTACTGATTTGCCACAAAAATCCATAAAATCACAGATTTTATGAGGAACAAACCAAAAATATGAGGCAAAAATTTGGATATACTGCAAAAATCTGGACAGTTGAGAGGAAAGTCATCCATATTGTTATATATTTATGTTTCTTGGTGTCCTGTCACTGTATCTTAATAATGCTCTAGCCGTTATATTTAATGACTAAGCTGTTTTATACTGCAGCCATAACCATTGGCCTCGATCATGTATGGAGAAGATGGTGCAGATGAATGTAGCTCTGACTGTAATTTTGATCAGCGGCCCCAATATCGGAGAAGCTAAATTAGGGGAGAGGAATGATTGAGCATGGCCATCTCACATCTCATGTGTGCGTGTGTGTGTGTGGGGGGGCTAGGGATGGTTTGCACACTTGGGGGCTCATTGGCTGGTGTGATTTCCCTGTTGGAGACCACAAAAGCACTATTCATGCTTTGAGGAGAGGGGTAGGACTACTTCAACGGAATACTCTCTGTGGAAGTGAGCATACGTCCTCCTTGGTCAGCCCATTGCACATCTTTTGCTGACACATCACTGATTGTGTGTGTGTGTATTGGGTTGAGGCTGCAAAAACAACAAAAATCTTGAACAACCCCTGAATACTGTCTGAATGATGACCCCTTGTGGTTGACTCATGCTCCAGTGAGGATGAATGATTGAACAGACTAGCTGGGTGCTGACTGATGATCAACAGACAGTGAGAGCAAAGAGAAAAAAAAATCAATGAAGGAATGTAAATCATGAAGGGGTCAAGGACAAAGATGTGAACATTATTTATTGAATGGATTAACATTAAGATCACAGGAGTGGAATTGCACATTTATTTATGATTTGTTTACTTGGTAGGTGATGTGGTCTACTGCTGACCTTTTTCAATCATGGCCCAAGTACAAAAGTACATTTGAAAAAAAAATGATGTGCAAACTACAATAACAAAACATTTATCTAATGGGTGTTATAGCATATGTGCATAAAGTTAATCCAAGTACCTGGTGTGGGAAGAGAGACCACAACCTTCTGATCTTCCAACACCAAAATCAACTGTACTACATGTTGTACCACTGACACATCCACTCAAAAATAACTATTTTATGTTGACACAAGCTCTATAGCCCAATGTCCTCAGTGACAGGAAAGTACCCCTACACTTACACTGGGGTAATTTATTTTATGACCTTTGATAAAACTGGACAGCAGGAAATAGAAGAATATTTATCTTTAGCAAAATTCAAGCATTTTTCTTTTCATAGTTATATGACAAATTTAGAATGACTTATGGAAAGTCTAAAAATATATTATTTGATCAATTATGTGTGAAAACTGTCCTTACTGTGATGATGATGCACAACTTAATGCATATTTTGCTCTGTTGGAGATAAAAGCCTAGTTGTGGCATGCAGTCAAGGTCTGATGTAGATACTGAGAGTGCAGCATGTAAAATGCAAATACCTTTCATAAGTGAGACAGTGTGTTTACCAGATGTGATATTTTGTCATGCCTGTTTGAAATCAAAATCAGGTAAATCCACACCAGGACTGAAATTTCAAAAATCTAGAAGTTTGAGAAACATTTTGGCTGCATGGAAAATGATGGAAAATACATAGGTGGGGATTTAATAAACTCCATGTAAGAATAGTGGGAAGCCTTCGTGGAGTGTACTGTGGCTATGGCTGTGTCTGTGGCTCCCCCATGGCAGTGCACCTTCATATTAATGAAGTGCACTACTAAGAGAGAGCTGTGTAACCCGGTTACAGAATCAGTGTAGGGGTGTGTTACAGTGTCCGAAGATGAGTAACACACCCCCTGCACTAAGTCCTGGATGGCACTGAAATATAAAAGTAAAATGTTATTTCCTTTTTATTTATTTATTTTTTTGTGTTTGCGTGGTGTGGTGCTTAGCAATGGACACGTGCCAGACATTTAAAAGTAGAGACCGGATACTTTTAATTTTAATGTAAAAGGTCACATTTAAGCATAGCTGAGCATTTTTGCACAGAGCGGCGTGGTGCTCAGCAGTGCTTAAACATGACTAAGAGCTATATAGAAATGTATAGCTGCAGTCACCATATCCCCGGTAGCTGAATGGTTAGAGTCACGGCCTTGACTGCAGTAAGTGCACAGTTTGACTATACAGATGGACTATTCAGCTTTTCCATGTGACAGCAACTTGTTATAACAACATGCTTCTGGAGCATTTCTCCCCAGGCCTCCGCTGAAAACAGGATCTGTGGAACCTAGTCAGACTTTCCCAGTCAACAAATGTTAAATTACTAAACAATTTATTTTTTTAATTATGTATATATTGACATTTGTTAACCAGGTTAGTCCAGCTGGGCCAGAAGCCTATTTTCAGTGGAGAACCAAGGAGCAAAGCTCCACTTACAGAAAAGTGTCCAGTACATTAAAATCATACTCCAAGATAACATAATTAAAGTGCATAAGGTTAGGTGATATAAAATGAAATAGATGCACAAATAATAAAGTGTCATTAATATAGAATTAATTGCAATATATTTTTTTATATTTTTCATAAAATCTGGTTTGCCCTTAGCTAAGCTTGGCTAAGCACTGCTAAGCCAAGTGAAGCAATGCTTAAACAGGACACATTTCAGCAGTACTTAGCAATGTGCAGCTCTGCATAGCTGGTTTGGGCACTGCTAAGCAATCTCAGTTTAAGCACTGCTTGGCTGAGCTCAGTGGGCTTCACTTAGCATTTTTAAAAATGGTCCAATGACAGCAAAGGGCTAGAAAACAGCCTTATTTAAGCTGAACAGGTGGGAATACAGTCAGAACCTGTTGGAGTTTGACCCATGCAGGAACTATGGCAGGTGTTGGAGACGGTGTGAGCTTCCAGGTGCAGTGGTGGAGCATGTTGGAGTTCAGGGTCATGGTTGGGCTCTTCGTGAAAGATCATGGCATCTAGCTGTTGCAGGGTCAGTACCAAGAGTCAGAATACAAATCAGAGGCCTGGGATTGGCTGGCATATGACCTCACCAGTGCAACTGGTATCCCCCCACATAGTTGAGCAGGTGCATCACCACTATGATGACCTGAAGTGTAGGTAGGGGGATCTCTTGGTCCACTGGATGCAAGATCAGGATGACAATACCCCACAATTTTGTAAGTATAGGAAGAATTGATTTACCAAAGTCTAGTGTAAATATATGATAAGACAGGTACACATAATGGTGTATTTCTCTCCCCACAACTGCAGATGAGTAAGCTTGCAACCTGGAGACCTATACAGGCACCTGGCCAGGTTACGCCTATAGTGTGGTGAGTACAGATATATCCTGCAATATATACTAATATAATTAAGAAGGAGTACAGCAGTAACTGCCAGTATGTATATTCTGTTTAGAGTGTACTGCAATGAGTGTGTTCATAAAGCTGGACTGATATAAGTGAGTAATGCCAGGTACAGTCCAATATAGATTAAAGCAGGAAACCTGCTAATGTGAAGGAAAGAAAGTTACTACTGCATTACTAATGGTAAGGAATAACAAGTGTATACTGTATTATTAATAATGTTCTGGTAATAAAGTACAACTGCATTCATAATGTGAAGGAAATAGCTCAATTGCTTTCATAATCTTCAGGAAATAAAGTAAAACTTCAGTCAGAATTGTTAAGAAAATAAAGTTAGCACTGCATATGTGGTGGAATAACAGCTGTCTTTCAACACCTGCATTATTTCAAGTGTTCAACAATAAAGACTGTTAGATGTATACCAATCACTGTTTCATGTCACTTCAACAAAGATGTGTTGTGCCAAATGTGTGTATTTTGGGCTGTTGGTCAAGAAATTGATTATTACAACTGCTGTGAAGTAAACACAGATATAATATGAAGTGACCGAAGGTTGGATGATAAAGAACTGTTCGGCTAAAGTGTAGATGTGGCTGTACTACAAGATATAATGCATTATGATATTTGTTCTGCACTAAGATCTGAACCAAGAATAGTAATTTGTAAGGTATTATAGTGTGTTTCTCCCAGGATTGTCTTGTGTTAACCTTTGCATTTCAGCTATATGCATTCCTGAACGTAGCTATTCTGATGCAGGCAAGTATGAAACTGTAATAGCTGTAGACTGCAAATATACCATCTGCAACTGTATATGGGTCAGTTAGGCAACCCAGCACCCCAATATGGTCTGTACACATCACACATAATCCCATCTGCTAGAGGTTAAATGTGTACACCTGTATTCCAAGTATTAATAAACAGTTCACCTACTATCTCTGTCATGCATGGATCTCATGCATGTGTGTTCAACTGTCACTGTAGTGCTGTGTTATACTCTACCTATATTACCAGGTCAGAATTTGTCACCAGGTGAGCTGTAGGCACATATCAGTCAATCAACACATAGCAGTGACTCAGTTGCTCAAATTGATAAATGATATGCATGTTGTTCATTTTGCCACGCACAGACTGGGGTTTGAATCCACAGACAAGTACAAGTATATATGTATAGAAACAGACAAATACTACTGAATATTTATAGAAACAGTTATGTATTGTTAACAGATTTTCTCCCCACAGGATTTACAGGTAAATAAATGTCTATAGTAGCTGTGTGAATGGTATAGTAATTTCTGTGTCCAGATGTACTAGTGTGTAAACAGCATTGCTCAGCAAGGTGATTAGGCGTCTTTAAATAAACCGCCAACAATAACACTACTATTCCTAGTTAATACGACAAATAGTCTCTCCTTTGATAATCACATTGTCACAGTGGTCAGGAAATCCTTCTGCATGGCACACCTCATCACAAAAGGTTTCTCATCCAGAAAAAAAGAGGTAATTGATCCCCTCTACTCATCACTCATTAGACCCATTATAAAGTACAATGACCCTTTTGATATGTACCTCACAAGACATCTACAACAACTAGAAAGGCCGCAAAAATACCTCACAAAGAGAATTACTGGCCTCAAACAGATGCTTTATGCAGACTGTCTCAAAAAACTCCAGCTTTACTCTGTCACATATCGCCTACTCAGAGGTGATCTCTGCCTAACAATCAAAGCTATGTCAAACCCAGAGCTGTTGGACATGCTCCACTTAAAGAAATCCCAATACCTCTGAGCTACATGCTCTAGGGACCTAAACCTTGTCACCACAATAAACAGAACATGTTGGAGGGATAGATTCCTGTCTCAGAGACTTCCCATACTCTGGAACAGACTACCTATCTATGTCAAACAGAGCTCATCATTAGCACTCTTCAAGACATATCTTGATGATTGGATGGGTAGTAGGCAATTCACCCTGGGGCTCACTTCTGTGGTTCTACTTGACAAGGGCACAGGAAAATAATTTTCTTGGGTGGTGAAAGCCAGGGTACCTTTTTGGCTAGGCATGTATAGGCCCTAGGGCCAATAGCCTAGTACCAACCTATGAACCTATGAAATAATATAGTTTATTGTTGGTATGGCTGTATGCCTGGTGCATCTGTGTATGTCTGCTGATAGTCTAACTCCATGCCTGCCAAGAATGGCAGGATAAGTGTAAACTGTCTGTACTGTGCACGATACATGTTTTTCAAGTGTCATGCTGTCATGGATAGTGACTATTGTTGCCAAAACCCTTGGACACAGATATAACATCTAGTCAAAGTATGTCAGTAGCACACTCACACAATAACAATGCAAAGTACACCTTGGTAGTCATATATGTTCCCCTGACATGTTATACTCCCCTGTAGTTTTGTACCTGTAGGAGTTACAGATTGTCCCATGCAGATAGCTTGAGAGGTATGTACATGCTAAAGAAGCTAAAGGACACTTGTATACATAAAGCAAGGGCAGACCTGTAGAGTATAAAACAGTACTGTTGCAAACAATATAGCCTATAGTGTTGTTAATGGAATGTCTCTCTCTCTCCCCCCACCCCTTATCTGCATCACAAAGTATTATTGTGTACAACAGGTGTGGTTTCCTTCTCACATATCTTGTTCTCAAAACCTAATGGTGGTCATTGTGTTTAATTATTGTTATATTACAATGGTTGGATACTAACATAGTTTGTTGACATACCAATGTTGTTGGTCTTTTGCCATAACTGTTAATGGCATGCTTTTACAATACTGACTGTTATTCTATTTATTCTTGTGTTCTGTATGCTATGCAATATTATCATTCTCGGTTAATTGGAACACCCTTGCATGCTGTTATAACTAACATTTAATTGTGCTATAAATGACTAACCTATACACTTTGAAAAAAAAACTCATCACCATACTATGACTGGGTAGGCTGGTTCCTGCATATCCATCTACCACACCTCAACTGTCCTTGGCACTGCTGACCTCTCCTCTGGTCCTGCACCACCCATGGGTGGAATCACCTCAGGGATCAGACACCACCCCCCCCCTGGGAGCGGGTGCGGACAGACAGTGGTCACCCAGTGGCAGCTCCCAGGGATGGTGCGCAGAATTGTCTAGCATGATTTGGACAATCGACTGCATAATTGACCACATTGAGGGCAGACTGGTGCGCCTAGAGGCCTCCAGCCCCCAGCACAGCCACCTTCTAGGCCATAAATCAGCAGTGGTGACTGCCCATGGGTGGGGAGCTCAGTCCCACTGCTGCCATCTGGGGGCATTTGGTTCTCCGATTCCAAGACACCATCCCCATCCAAGGTGTTTCCCCCCTCATGTGTCATACACCTCTCCTGTCTGCTGTCTTGTCTGTCTTGTCTATTTGCAAATGCTACCTCTCCTACCCAACTTACCTCCCCTCATGTACCTATATCCCCTACCCAACATTCAACTCTCTCGTTAAAAAAATGGGTATCTGACCCACAAAAAAAATATCGCCCCATACATAGCTCTCCACTTTGCACCTGTGGCCACTGGACACACTTTAACCATTACTTGCATCAATAAACACATTAATGATGCTCTCAAAGGCTCCAAATTCTAAATTATCTGCAACCTGCACAGCTGTTGCTATAGAAGAAATAGAGAGCTATGGTCCTTTCCTACACCTGTCCTGCAGGTCTGTATTGAATTCTTGAAAGCCGACAATGTCGAATCTGACATTGTCGGCACGAGAATAGTAAAACTGCAGAATGTCGAAGAAGTAAATGGAAATCTCCATAAGGGGAGATTTCCATTTACTTCAATTTAGTGCAGCCTCAGAGTTGGTATATTTAAGTAGTGGGGGGTGTGGGGGGGGGTGCAGGGGGTCTGGCCCCCCTGCCTACACCATTTAGTTTTTTTATTTTTGTTTTAATTTTTTTTTGGAACGTTCAATGTTTTAACAGTTTGATCACTAAGGGTCGACCTTTAGTGATTCGAACTGGTAAACATTTGCGTCTATATCACATTATCAAAATCTTACTACATCGAATCACTAAAGGTCGACCTCTAGTGATCGATGTAGTAAAACATCGAATAACGTTTAAAAAAAACAAACAAAAATAAAAACTAACTAGCGTAGGCAGGGGGGGAAGCACCCCTGCACCCCCCTACTTAAATATTCCAACTCTGGGACTGCACTACATTGAGGTAAATGGAAATCCCCTCCCATGGAGATTTCCGTTTACCTGCACGATGTTCTGTGCTTTCGATGTTGTGGTGCCGACAATATCAGCTTCAATATTGTCAGCTTTTGACATCATGAAGTAGAACCAAACATTCGATGTTCCAATGAAGACCCCCCCTGTCCTGCACATCCCTACCTGCTTTTCACATTGTTCCCCCCCCCCACTTGCCCCCATTTCACCACTTTTCTATCACCCCTTTTTTTCAAGATTAGCACAGGTTTAAGCAGAGTGGTATATCGGGCAAACCTGCTTAAAACTGCTTTACTCACCTTTCTGTTTCTGCACATCAGCAAAGTAATCATCCCTGTCAAGTCTTGAACCCGAGAGCCTGTCAACTACACTATAGTGCATTAGCCCACTAGCTCACTAGCCCACTCAGCTCTGAAGAATAACTGCTGTTTCTATAAACATATCATGAATTCCACTGATGCACACCAGCAAAAATAATTACACCTGCCCCTTTTGAACCCAGGACCCTGTCAACTACAGCATAGTGCATTAACCCATTAGCCCACTCAGCTCTGACAAATAGCTGCTGTTTCTATAAAAATATCATGAATTCCACTGATGCACATCAGCAAAAAGAATCACACACCTGGCAAATTTTGGACACAGGTACCTGTCAAATGCAGCATAGTGCATTAGCCCACTAGGCCATTCAGCTCTGAGGAATAAATGGTGTTTCTATAAACATATCATGATTGCCAGTGACACACTACTTCTACATATAATGGGATAAATGATAGCATATGTGGGCCTGTGATGCAGACACTGAACCAGTACACAGCCAAATACATGTTGATGGCTGCATGGGAGGCCTGCCATATCATGAACCAGATAGAGCTGACAACTGCATAGACTGTTTCAGAATGTTCACAGTTGTGCCACCTACTTATTGCATGGTTGTCATAAAACCTATTCTGTGTGCTGAACTACTGGCAAGTCAGTGCAGATTGAGGTTACAAAATCATGACAGACAGGTCAGTGTCACACGTCATACCTATCTGAATACACATATCCATGGGAATCCTGTGTAACACACTGTATGCATGCACATATGTCTTGCAACTACACCTGCCATAATAATGAGTCAGTAGCTCTGTTACATTCCTAGCATGTGTGACATTTGGACACCCACGGTCCTGACCTACAGTCCAGTCTGTTGCATGGCAAGTACATGCTTGTCAATACAATATATAAATAACTGACCCTGCAATGTACAGCAGAACTGGTTGTTGCTACTGCAGTCACTGCCACCCACATTAGCATGTCAAAAGCCTGTAGGGTGAGACACATGCCACAAATATGAATAGGTATCCTAAATGTCTTCTACCACTCTCTGTATGACACTATTACTTAATATATGTACCAGAGGCACATGTCTCACCTGGGCTGTTATGGGTACCCTCACCCTGGCTATGCTGTGACAACAGAGCTGACACTGCTCCCTCACTGACATATACAGCTTGCTGTCCCCACAACATGTTTACAATCGCCAGTATGACTACTGGCCAGAATGCAGCAGCTGCAGCCTGCAACACATGGAGCAGTATGTTCAACTACCTGCTACAGACCTACCATACTTCTCAAACACCTAGAACAGGGCATCCACACAACACCCATACATAAAGGGGGAGGGTCAAGTGACAAGGACATGTGACACAGTCTTCCCCTACAACCATACACAGCTGATAGACCAGTTGCAACTGCAGCAGCATGCACATTCAGATAAAAATGAAGTATGACACTCACAACTCCCTGTCTTCTTACTGACCCCAACACACATTATTAAATAGTAAGCTGCCACATAATCAGAAAGTCTGTTAACAATGGCCAAACATAGCATACAAAACTGTGGCCATACCACATATCAAACAGTGGACAGTATTTCTACCTACCCTCTGTGATGCTGTAGTCCCCACACCTTGATAATTTCCTCCTCACAGACCAGGAAATGACCAAGGCCTACATGAAGGCCTTAATTATAGCACTATGTTGCCATGCCATTAGCTAATGAAAATGCAATTCAGCTGTTCTGGGTGCAAATAGCAAGTGTGAGTCACATATTGCTGCACAGGAAATCACCTCTTCATGAGCATTAGCTACAAAAGGCAAGCTGCTGCCTATGGTAAACAGGTCTGTGACTTTCTTCATGAAGACAGACTCCTCTATCCAAGGATTATACCACTGGATTTCTGCACACAAAGGAGTACAGCATTACACCAGGAATGTAATAGAATTACCCATGTAATGGGGCGCAGATGGGTGGGGGGTGCAGCCATGGGAAACAGGGATTACAACACTAGGGTCTGTAGAACATAACATGGAATGACATGTTGCTGTTAGTCAGCTGTCCAGCACCTACAGTCTCCCCTTTGTCTCTGTCTGCTCTGACAGAGATTACAGTTCTGGCTCCTGAGTCCCCCCAGCAATGGTGAGCTCGTGTATGAATGCTACTGGATTGTGTATTTCACAATAGTGAGAGTAAGTATTGGTGGATACAACTGGCATATCACATGATGTACTGTGAGTCTGCTCCTCTCAGTCTGTGAATGTCACACAGGCATAGTTCACACATTGTCCAGGTGTTCCTGACTGTTCCTGATGTAGTCTGGCTAGGTCATTATGTACTCCACACCTGTATCTCAATGTCTGAGAGCTGTGGCATCTGTTGACCCCCTTTAGCAGGACAGCAGGTAATAGCCAGATGTACTGGGGGGACACAGACTCTGCCTCAGTATCAGAGTGTACATATCGAACATACAATGTAAGGAAATGAATGCAGTACCAGATATTAATGTACCATAATGGTTTTATGAGGGGTCTGGCATGTGACTGCCAGATTACCCACAGTCAGTGAGCAACAATTACCTATTGTCCAACTGCTTTCCAGACATCCACATTTGTCTGGTGGAAGGTCCACATATATCAGGTACATGTATACATTTTACAAACAGCTGTGTATTGCAGATGCCAGACAACTACAAGGAAGATAACCTACATCACAGTTGCAGTGCTGTCTGTAATTGTGTAGCACTGATGTTGTTGGAATGTCCCCATATACTTGTAGTACCACTCACCTATTTGTTGGATGGTGGCTGTATGATATAGTACTGGGATGTCACCCATAGGGGACGCACCATAGTAGATGGCAATGATGCATGTGGACACATAATAACACAGTCTGTCACAGCACATGGAGCTACCTAGGATCATATCAGGTTACTAGGCCACTGGCCCTGAGGCCCTCATAAGCCTAGCCCAGAGTTAAGCCCATGTGTATGCAAGTCAGCACCTGATGCCCCAGTCCAACAGGGACACAGGTAGTATCCCAAGTGTGTATGTCCTGTTAACCATCCAGTTATCCAGGTCTTACTTGAAAAGTTGTAAATAGCTACCCTGGCTGATGGGGACATGGTGTCCATTCCACAGCTGGGTGAGTGTGTGGGGCACACACATCTGACCTGCCAAGTCCAGTTGATGTCACACTAGGTTGAGGGTGTGTGTGCAGCTTAATAGAGTGGAGCCTGACTTGCAGTTGTGCAGCACTCCCATCAAGGTGGAGTCAGTGATCGCCTTGTATGCCAGACAGACGTCACCTCTGAGGAGTCTGTATGAAACTGGGTAGAGGGATGGACTAATCTGTGTAGGGTAGATGTGTGAGGCCCTGGAATTCCCAGCTGGGGAACCTCTGTGACCTCCACAGCTACTGCTGCATGTGCTTTGTGAGGTAAATGACCACAGGGCAGTATACTCAGTACTGGTCCTTATTCGGAGGGGCTTTTACTAGAAAGGCTCACCCAGACTCTGCTACACTTTGCTGTGAGGGAAAGGTTAGCTTGCTTTTTATTTGTTGTATTTTGTATTACTTTATTGCCTTTTTCTATTTTGAATACTGTGATTTGTTTTCTTTACCTCGTGTTTTACTTGTATTCTGTTTTTAACTGCATATTAAACTTGAAAATAGACCACAGCTTTGTCTCTTGTGAGTCAGCAGAAATCAGAACAGATCAATTAAGTACTTACACAGGGCCAGTGTTAGCAATTTGGGGGCCCCCAGCAAATTTCAAGTTGGGGGGCCTCTAGGCACTTCCAGTGTAAGTATCACCCTGCCACTGCCACCCCTCCTAAGCAATGTTTTACTTCATGCTGCAAGCTTTCAGGAGTAGTGCACACAGTATGACCTGTAGCTACAATACTCTTGCATTATAACAGGTCAGTGTACCACATTATGTTGGCCCATCTCACAAAGGGACATTCACAGTTACTGGCATTTAGTTGCAACAATGATACATCACAACAGCTCTATGTAACTGTCTGGACTTGGGTGAAATGGCACCCTAGGCCTACTGTTTCAGCCCCCCACACATACACACACGCATACCCTCCAGTCCTCCCCTCTGTTTCTGCCCATGTTGGACTCCCCATATGATGCACATTACTTTTTTTCTTTCTTTTCTCACATTTTGCCTTTTCTTCAGCTTTTTCAAAACACCATAACTATCTGAATGCCAAGAAGTGCACAAGAAGTGAACAAGTTAAGTTTTTTTTTCCTTTTTACACAACCTTTTCATCCAGTGATTGGCCAAACAAAATTTATGATCAAAGGTAGAAATTCACTGTTTCTGTTCAGCTTTAGTTTTCCTGGCATCCTTTCAACACATCTTTCCTAACCAACACAGCACAATAGTAATCATTTAGGAAACAGCACAAAAATAGACAGGGTCCAAGAAGCCATAGGGTTATAGATGCTCTGGGATGCACTTTAAAGCATTTTCCCAACCTTTTAATCCAATGGTGGCCTAAACTAAAATCATGAATAAGAAAATAATTTCAGTCTTATTTTTATTGTTTGTCTTTCAAGGAAGGTATTAAGTTGTGCCCAAGGTTAAATGGTCAAAGCTGACAAAATAGTAGCTCATAATAAACTAACAAGCCAGTTGTTGTGAGGATACACAGGTCTATCCCAGAATACTGCCTACCTCCCTAACATCCCCCCAAAAAGACAGTCACTGCCTATGTATCCCACTGGTGCCAGATTGGGATGAAATCAGAGGTAAAAACTGTCAAAGTTATGTATTCCAAGAAACTGCTGACATACATATACATATACATAGCATGCCTTTGCACTCCTTACCCATAGCTGCCAAAGGCAGCCACCAGTATACATGCCTGATGTATGATTGTAAGGAAAGTGAAAAAAATAATGATTACAGTAATATATTCTACTACATTGCTCCTGGACAGTACACTGCCCCTACAGAAATTGTAGTAACCTTTTTTGTACACCTGCGACGTCTGTCAGAAAATTAAAACAAACATTAACTACACTATCCTTAGGACAAACATAGGCTATACTGATCTCCTGTGCACACCTCTAAGGGTTTACTGTGATGTAAATTAAAGAAGTAATATCTACACAATCTCCAACCCCTCCCCCGCCACACACAGCTGAAACAGTTTTCTGTACACACATCTAAGCAGGGCTGGTTTTAGAACAGGTGTAGCTGAGAGCAGTGGCCATTATCAGCTTTATCCTAACAGGGTCATATCACAGCCCTGTACAGGTTAAAAAGCATAATCAGAAAATTAATACATTTTATTTCCTCATTTTTCCCCAACCAGCAACAGCTTTTGTGAGGCCTACCACACAGTCAAGGATGATTAAGACAGCCTCCTGTATCCATTTATACAGTCTAGAGAGTATGGGCAGCCAGAATCCTATAAGATCTAAGTGTCTGAATTTTTTATGATATATTTTACGCCTTTCTTTTGAAATATAATTACTTGTTAGCTGTATTTTTACTGATACCCAAGAATTACATATGTGTCCTAGCATTACTGGGTATATGCACAGATAAAAATCAGTGATATTTTTTACAAAGACACACACAAGTATAAGCCATAGCAATATTAGTCTCGTACTTATTTCAGCAAATAGCAATACATTGTGCAACACCGATACTCCTACACCATATCGTTGACTTCGGTTTAGCAGCTATAGCAGCAGGGGTAAGTCACTTTTATTTACCTCATCGAGGAATAATGCATATATGTCACTGTCCCTGATTTCACAGACCTTGCCTGATTTTGCTCATAATTTTGCTCTGTCTTTTTTAAAAAGCTTGATTTGCTGGTAAATCATTCAAAATTACAGTCAATAAATCCAGACATTAGAGTTTTATACTTATTGTCCATAAATGCATGTTGATGCAATAACTGTTATTCTGTTAACTTTTTAAGTGAATTAGAATAATATTTGAAGTGTGTTCTTGATTTTGAGACTTTATTCTGCTATTATTTTTGGCACCGAGATGAATTCTTTGGCAAAGAAGTTGAGAGTTATAGTATTGGGTGTTCTGCCAGTATTTATAAAACTCCATGAAAGAGAAAACCATCCCTGAGGAAGGTATGCACTGAGATTGGTCACTCTGGGCTATTGATCTCTCTCTAGTGCTTATCTTGCTCGTGTTCATTATCAGCTTTATCCTAAAAGGGTCATATCACAGCCATGTTCAGGTTAAGGACCATAATTGTGAAATTAACACATTTTTTTAATCCTTATTTTTCCCCAACCAGAAGCAGCTTTTGTGGGACCCCTACACAGTCAAGGATGACTAAAGGACCCCCTGCAGCCATGGGTATTATAGGTACCTAATTCTGGCTATGTTGTTAGTTTTAGTGGAAATAATGTCCACCAGTACGGTTTGTGCCACTACATCAGTGGTAAAATATTTAATGGAATTGTGAAGCCTGTTACCTGATAAAACACTGTTACTATAACCAGAGATATCTTTGAATTTTAAAGGAGATACAAATAAGAGTTATTATCCACCTGGTTTCTTAAGTATACAAGATTTCTGTACTAGCTTTTATTGGTTTGACAGACGTTACAAAATATCAGGATAACATAACTTGCTGTGGTTGGGGGCCCCAGGAACTGGGGGCCCCCAGCGACCGCAGGGTTTGCTGGTGCCTAAAACCGGCTATGCATACATAAGATAGAATAGGTCAGTTAAGGTTAATCATCTGTGAACTGAGGGGGTGGAGCTAGGAACTAAATCTTCTATTTAAGGGCTAAAATAAAACATTTCAGAGCTTTACAAGAAAGGCTCACCCAGACTCTGCTACACTTTGCTGTGAGGGAAAGGTTAGTTTGCTTTTTATTTGTTGTATTTTGTATTACTTTATTGCTTTTTTCTATTTTGAATAATGTGATTTGTTTTCTTTATCTTGTGTTTTACTTGTATTCTGCTTTTAACTGCATAGTAAAACTTGAAAAGAGACCACATCTCTGTCTCTTGTGACTCAGGCAGAATTTTTTTCCCACCCTCCCACACGGTTATTGTTGTGTTTTTAAACACCACTGTCTTTCTAGTTGCCTTCCCCTTATGTTAATTTGACCATATATCTCATTTCCTCTCTGCTTTTACTGGCTTGTGTGAGTAAGCACAAAATCATCATTTTGTGAAATCACTCCCATTCAACTATTTAAATTTATTGGCTCTCTACTGTATTCCATACTACCAGAATACAAAAGTGACCACCCCCTTTCAATCTATCTTGCTGTTTTAAATGACTCTCCACTAAAACTTAACGTTTTAGACAGGTAAATCTTGTTACCTACTTTCACATCTAACTCCTCTAGTGCACACTACAGTGTTTAGGATAAACCATTTTTTTTTTCATCTTACCTTTAAGCATCCCTATGACTAGCACTTGCTCTAAAACCTGCTGGAAAGCAATAGAAAGCCTTAAACTGATACAAACACACAACTCTCCTTGTTAATAGGGAGAAATTAATCATAGGCACTAAACAGCCTATAACTGCAAAGTACCTTGCTAAGGTAAGGGAAAACAGCTCTTGTACTTTACAAAAAAAAAAAAAAAAAAGCACCAAACCAGACATGTCCAAGGGTCATCTTCCAGTGATTTCTCCTCTCCACCTGGTGAATCAGTGCATACTGGGGTGATGCAGCAATTGCCTCATGTACACAGACAACCCTCTCCTCCTACCATCCAACACTACAACCTGGGAGAGATGCACTTACATAGCCAAACTGGAAGCAAAGCTCTCTCCACCCAAGATTGTGCTAGACAGTCAAGAGGAAAGGGTTAACACCCACACTACACCTCAAACAACACATTGCCCTCCTAAACCCACACCACCAACATCCTCACATAGCAACAGTAAACCCTCATATGTGGAGGCCCTTAACAGTAACCTGCCCAAGCAACAAGGACCTCCGAAGCCAAAACGCAAACACCAATCACAACCAAAGTGTCACATAGCTCACAACACCTGCGTGCCACCCATCAACAACCCCTAAGGCAAGAAAGTTGTAGACACAATGAATCACTGTGGTAGATCCACTAAAACACTTTATTGAGCACTTTCGTCAGCATTCACCTCACGACTTCTTCAGAATACAATTGTGGCTGACTCTGGCAGCAGGCTTAGCGGTAGCAGCAATGAGATTGGGAAATACATTTTCTGCGCACTTTTGTGTTTTAAAATTCATGTTTAAAGCGCTCAGTAAAGTGTTTTAGTGGATCTACCAGAGTGGTTCCTTGCTTTTACAACTTTAGTGGTTTTACTGTGTTTTGAGCCCCTAATACACATTGCATCTGAAATTCTCCAGGTGCAACTAACACTAGGCAAGACTGCAATCCAAATTGTAGCTTGCTACAGATCTCCCACCAGGCCCCAAGATTCTCACTACACCTTTCTAAACATACTGGAAAATATTAAGATACAACCAAACACCCTAATACTGGGTGATTTCAACTACCGTGCCATTATCGGGGAAAACTACTTGTGTACCAACACCTTTGCCCAACGGTTCTTGGAATTCATAAATTCCAATGGCCTGGATCAACTAATCCATAGTCCCACCAGGGGCTCCAGTATCCTAGACCTGGTCATTACCAACATGGGAAATCAATGCTCCACACCTATGGTCACTCCCTCAGGTCTGTCCATAAGCTAATCACCCTTGAAGTCCACATCCCATCCCCACCCCCAGTATGGAAACCTCTGTAAAAAACTTCTCCAAAGCTAACTTCATGCTACTCAAGTCAGAAGTGACAAACTTCATGACACCCATGCAGACAGGAACTGAAAGTTTGACTGCTGAATCCTACACTAAGGAATGTATGAGCACATCTACTTGTGCATGAATCATGCCATCCCAAATAGAACCAAGACACTCTCCTCCAAAAAAAGGAAGCCATTCTGGTGGTCCCCTGCCATAAACAAACTTTACAACAAGAGGAAGAAACTGTTACAGAAAAGAGGAAAATCCCAGGATGCAAAAAACTACTATATTGAGATGGGCCCTTAAGGGGGTGAGAGGGGGGGTTATGTTGGCACTGAATCGATCTGCCAGGATATTGGCTATATCCTTGGGTTCAGTATATTTAATGCCATTCTGTTGTAGCTCAGAGCAGATCTGAGCATTGTCATTTAGATTCTTGACATAGCTAAAGGGCCCATCTCAATACTTAAAGATTGCCAAATTCTGGTAATAATGGCCACACAGGTAAAAAACACACTCTACAAAGCTAAGAATACAGCATCCATGGGACCAGATGACATCCTGGGATGTGTACTGCATGAACTACAAAATGAACTGGCACCTCACCTAAGTGTCATGTTTAATCATAGCCTCACCTCAGGCTTCTTCCCCACTGAGTGGCACACAGCAACAGTTATCCCACTCCACAAGGAGCGATCAACCTCGGATCCTGGGAACTACCACCCCATCAGTCTGATGAGCCTCATCTGCAAGGCCATGGAATGTATTATTATGGAATTTATAAACAAAGACATTGGCAGCCTTCAAACACTGGACCCCACCCAGTTTGGGTTCGTGAAGGGCCAATCTTGTCTCCTGAACCTGATTAACCTCTTTGAATCAGTCTACAGAGCTGTGGATGAGGGT
The DNA here is from genome assembly GCF_019279795.1 of Protopterus annectens. Taxonomy (NCBI): domain Eukaryota; kingdom Metazoa; phylum Chordata; order Ceratodontiformes; family Protopteridae; genus Protopterus; species Protopterus annectens. The sequence continues at coordinate 1,313,931,355 of NC_056732.1, forward strand.
AAGGCAGCCCACACAGCCTCTCTGGACCTCATCAAGGCCTTCAACACCATCCCCCACTCTGGAATCATAGATAAACTTACTAAGCCGGGCATTAATCCCTACATCACTCTATGGGTTGCCAACTGGCTTACTGACAGAACCCATACTGTAAAAGTAGCTGACTCCAAATCTAGCTCCAGACAGGGTTTAGTCCTGGGACCGCTCTTGTTTGGCATCTACTTCTCTGAAGTACAGGCCAACACTAAGGGACTCTGGCTAACAAAGTTTTCAGATGACTGCAAACTGGGAGCCATTATTGAATCCCCAAATGATGTGGATAGTCTACAAAAGGGCCTTACAGAAACAGATGCTTGGTGCCAGAGCCATGGGCTCAAGCTCAATGCCAAGAAATGTATAGTTATCCCCTTTGGGAAAAAACATGTACCCATGAATTACCACATAGGTGGCAGTACACTAAACATGGAAAGTGTGATAAGAGACTTCGGGACACAGGTGGACAGTGGTCTCATCTTCGATAACCACATCATCACAACAGTCAGGAAATCCTTCTATGTGGCACACCTCATCGCTAAGGGCTTTTCATCCAGAAAAAAGGAGGTCACTGTCCCACTGTACTCATCCCTTATTAGACCCATTGTAGAATACAGCACCCTGTTTGGTATGTACCTCTCAAGACATCTGCAACAACTGGAAAGGCCGCAGAAATATCTCACTAAAAGAATCACAGGCCTAAAGCAGAAGCCCTATGCTGACCATCTAAATAGACTCCAGCTATACTCTGTCGCATATCGTCTACTCAGAGGCGAACTCTGCTTAACATACAAGGCCATGTCAAACCCAGAGCTGTTGGACATGTGACACTTAAAGAAATCCTAATCCCTCAGAGCCACATGCTCCAGGGATCTAAACCTTGTCATCACAATGAACAAAACATGCTGGAGGGATAGGTTCCTGACCCAGAGACTCCCCGGAATCTGGAATAGACTGCCCATACATGTCAAGCAGAGAGCCTCTTTGGCCCTCTTCAAAAGTAACCTTGACAATTGGATGAGAGATAGGAAATTCACCCCGGGGATCATGTCAGTCGCCCTGCTAGACAGGGGTCCAGGGAAGTAAATATTGTGGGAAGAAATAGCCAGGGAATTGTTATGGCTAGACTTGTATAGGTCCTAGGGCCGATAGCCTAATACCAATTTATGAACCTATGGACCTATGAATACAGAGATGTTGTGACCCCCATATCCCTGGATGACATACCATTATGTTTGAGGTGGAAGATGATGCTGCATGTCATAGCATGCAGCCTGAGGCCATGTTTCTGGAACCAGTCATGTGTCTGTGTGAGACCCTCTTGGCAGATGTCCACATCACTAGGAGAATCTGGTGACAGCACCCAACATGCAGTCATCTGCAAACATGGTCGGCCATAGCCCAATGGCTGTGCATTGCACCTCAGAAGAGTACATCACGCATAACAGAGGCCCAAACACAGACCACCAGGTTACACCACTAGTTATGGGTCTACTGCTTGGGAGTATTGCCCTATGTGGACTAGGTAGGTCCTGTCAGTTTGCCAATATGCTACCAATCTGGTGACATATGGACTGATGCCTAGATGGGACTGTATATCTATTATGGCCAAGTGGGGAATGCTGTCAAAGTCTTTAGCCAGGTCAAAGTAGGCAGTGTGCACTGTCACCCCCCCCCCCATCAATGGCTTTGGTGACTGTGCCAAAGAGGTCAAACAATCATAACAGAGATGATCCCCACCTTGACAAAGCCTAACTGTGTGTGATGGAATGTGTGGAGGTCATCAATGTCTTTGTTAATGAGGTTCACTATAAACTGTGCCATGGCCTTGCAGATCAGCCTACTTAGGCTGATGGGCCTATAATGTGCTGGATTGGTAGACTCCCCACCTTAGTGTAAAGGGGTGACAGCGGTTGTTCTCCACTCAGCTGGTACAAAGGCAGTAATCAGGCCTTGGTGGAATACAGTGCCTTATGGTGCTGCAAGGTCCTGCTTGGGGTCATATAGGATACATCATATAGGAGGCTCCCATGGTGGCTGTATACCATGACTTTGAGGTGGCAGTGGTGACCTGTTCTCTACATATAAGGGGAAGGGGGAGGTACTGGGGATGTCCTGGTGTACTTTTTTGGGGGCAGGGGGCGAAGCTTACACTTAATCTGTCAGGCATCATATATGCTATACCTGCAACACTTGTATATCTGGTGTCCTTGACTACCACTATTGAGCAGATCTGAGTGCTTCCTTTGATGTTGCAGACATATGTGAAGAAGGAGAGATGATTGTCTGTAGTGGGCTCGGGGTTTGCTTTGCAGGATTTCAGTAGTGATCTTATTTACTAGTCCAGGTTAAGATGACATTGCATCAAATGGGCACATGCTCCTACTTTGTCTTGGACACCAGTATGTCATCCCTGTTATAGACACTATGTATTGCAGATGTCCATCAGACAAGTGTATTTATCCTTGCAGAGGATGATGTAGCCCTGTCCGGTATACATGACTCCATGCATCTATATAAATGCATGTATAGTGCTTTTCTGTATTTGTGGATATTGGTGCCAGTTCCTACAGTGGGGGTGGGAGCTGTGAAGCTGTGTATACCACCCCTCAGGAGGATGTATTCAACTTTGGAGTTGTATGTATGTTTGACCCTAGCTAGATGGGTATTGTGGGAGATGATGACTGCAAATGTGACCACTTTATGGTTGCTTCGACCACGGAGGATGACACTGTTGAGATGCTGCAGTGGTATTTTGTCTGATATCAACTCCAACAGACCTTCACCTCATGTGGCGGTAGCACCTAGCTGCTCTGAGGTATTTGCATTTCCACTGTTGATGGATCTCTGGGCATTTGTGTGCCAGCATAAGTACATCTTCTAATGCATGTTTGGGTAGTTCAAGTAACCCAGGATGAGAGTGCGGACCCGAATCCTGATACAGTTGATCAGGTCCATACAGGCAGAATGGTCTTCCTGGTCATGTGGGGGGGCCAGTAGTTAGTTATGATTTGGATAGGTGTCTCGGCAATGGTGAACTGCCCATGCAGTGTCCTCTGTGCATCTTACTGCCTGTACAGCCTGGAGGTGTGTATGTCTTTCATATATAGTGAAACCACATGTACCATGGCTTTAGCACCCGCACTTTGGGGTCTGACTGTAAGATAGGATGGCTGTCCATGTAAGGGTGGGGTGTTCTCTACAGCTTTGAACCATGTGTCTGTGACTGCACAGTTGTCAGCATTTCCCAGGGTTATGAATGCTTGCAATGAGGGAAGATTCATGCTTAGACTCCTAGCGTTTAGCAGCATGGCCTTCAATGTGCGGTATGTTGGTAGTGTTAACCTCATCATGTCTTCTGATAAAGGCACTGGTGGAGCCAAGAGCCATTGCCAGATGCATGAAGGTCAGTTGAGACAGATGGAGGCCATCTCTGGCAAAGCAATATAGTCTGTTGATCATATCATCCCAGCCTCTTGGATACTGGATCCCCCTAGGATGGCATAGGATAACAAGCCAATTGTTAAGGTCAATCATTTCTTGATTGAATTGTGGCATTATTCTGGATGACAACAGAATGCTGCACAAGGCTAGGGACATACCTGCCTGGGACACATCATCAGCATGCTCAATCATGTTTCACTTCATACAGTCCAGGGAAGTACATGTCAGGTCAGGCACACCAACATGGACTGTAACACTCTCATGACAGTACCTGTTGTTGAGAGACAGCAGTGCATATGTGATATGGCAGATTCTGGCACCTGGCAAATAAGTAGCTGTGACCTTCCCCATATACAGCTTGGTGAGAGGCAAATCTGTGTATCTCACAATGGAGTCTCCTATAATTAAGATGTTTTAGCTATGGTGATGCCTTCATGGTTATGGGACACAGGTCTGTGGTTATGTGTAGTATGTGCTGTGGAGGGCTATGGAGTTCACTTATGTCTTTGCATCGGAGGTCAACTAGTGGATGTGTATGCTGCGGACCTATGCATATGTGGGTGTGTGTTGTGTAGGTGTGGGTGGTGTGTGAGGTGTGCTGATTGTATTGACAACCTGTTTGGTGCCACATATGTGGCCCTGACAGGGAGAGAGCATGGACTGTAGGTTCCTAATGTCATGGCATCTCTCACACATTGTGTTCCTTGCTGGTGTTTATAGATGGTTATCTGTGTACATGAGGCAGTTGCTGCACTGTTCTAGGATGCCCATGTCAACAAGACTGTCATGGAAAACCATAGGTCATTGTGCAGCCATATATTCCAGACTCTGAGTCATGAAGGCCAGGGAGACCTAAGGGGTGGGCCTACAGCTCAGGTGCTTAAAACAGAAGTAGGAGGCTGACACCACTGCATACAATGTAGACAGGCTATAAACAAGCAGTAATAGTTGCAACAGTAAAATACAGTGGAACATCTAAGAGAACATTTAGCAAGTAGCAGGAAGCAGCAAGAACAGGAGGGCAATGCATGATGTATTGGCACTATGTTGCTGATAGTCACATACATACTGTGGTGAGAGATGGCAGGGTATGATGCAGGAGTTAGTGGAGGATAGTGCTGGCAGATGTTGATGTGCAGGGTGTGTACATAATGGAGAGCAATGTATGTGGCTCCATGATGTGTTCCCCTCTTCTTGTCTTTCAGGAGTTATGTACCGATGTAGGAACTCACCATTTTCAGATGCAGAGAATGCTGTCATACTCGATGGACTGAGACTCCATCACTAGATCCTGCTGTTGAGGAGTCACCATAAATAGCAACAATGCACTGCACTGTGGGCAGACCTTGTGGCATCAGTGAATCATATTGGGAAACAGGAAAGGAGCAAAAGGTCGCAGCTGTGGCCAGGATTGTGCTGGCACCAGTGGAGGGCCTGCAACACTACAACCACTTTCTGCCACAGAGGAGTTCCTGGAAAACCTGGGTCCAGACACCAGCTCACAAATATCCATCACAGCATATGTCATGGAGGAGGGTAGCACAGCTTCTGTGGGGGAGGAGCATCCAGGTAAGCCTCCTGTGGTCATCGCATTAATACTGAAGCAGTCATAGTGGCAGCCTCTGCATACCTGTACACGGATGTCAGGTTATTCTGCATTTGTGGGGGAGTTTGTAACACACACGTGTGTGCACATATTGAGAATGTCAGGAATGTGGGTGGAATCACAGTTTGCACTATACATGTTGATATATGCACATATTATCCTGTACCAATGACCTTTTGGTCTGCTGACAGTACCTCCCCCCCACAATTCCTCAGGTACCTCTATTGTGGCCACAGTCCATCATCCTGTAGCCAGTGAGTGTGCAACTGTATTGTCATGGCTCATCTATACCCTAGGCATGTTAAGGGCTGGCAGTTTGCCATGGATACAACTGTTAAGCTTAGTCATATTGCAATACTTGTATGTTCAGCCATGGAGGGGTTCACGTCTGTGCATTACATTGGAAATCACAGTAGCATATTTGCAGTAGCTGTAACATATTTGCACATAGTTTTGTGAAGGTCTAGACAGTCTGCTATACAGGGGGGGGGCATTAGTATGGTGGAAAGGTGTGCACTTTGGTAAAGGTGAAGGTTCATCACATACACTTACATGTGACATATCTCACAGATGTATAGTACTAGCAACATTATTTGGATGCAGCTGCACTGCATTTGTTAAGGGCCTGTCTTGTCTGTGTCTGTTGTGGTCTGCTTGTGTGTTGTGCATGTGATCAGTAAAAAGGTGTGTATGTATAATGCAATTGTGGCACCTCACCTGTATATGTGTGTGTTTGTGTGTGTGTGTGTGTGTGTGTGTGTGTGTGTGTGTGTGTGTGTGTGTGTGTGTGTGTGTGTGTGTGTATGTGTCTGTAGAGTAGCAGACATAGTGCAGGGAGTAATGTAGCCATGTTGTCTTCTTCCTCACAGGTGATCATGGGGGTTGGAGTGTGTGTCCCTCACAACCTGATGATGGTGGCCATAGTGGGCACAGGTGGTGTTTTTGGGGGCTGAATCTATCCCATATGTTGATATCACACTTCCTCTCCAAATGTCCCTGCACACAGTCAGTATGCCCACACATACCCAGTCCCCCACACTCACAGATATTAGACAGTCTGAGGGTGGTGGTACAATAAAATAGCCCTTGCCAGGGAGCTGGTGAGATCCCATACAGGCAGATTGACAGGGGTTCTTGAAGGATGACTGCTTGCCATCCACCACCTGTCAGTGGTATCACAGCACTGTGTCACCTGACATATGTTTTGGTCCATCCTGGAGGAATAGGCACATTCTGAATGCAACACCAGGCAGATGCTCAGCATCATGGGTGCATCATGGCTTGGCATCCATGACACCGTCCACGGTATTGGTGATGCCCTACATCATTTTGCCAATGTAGTGGATATACGGTGGGGTGAGACATTGTCACTCCATAGCTGTGCAATGTCTGTGCTTGAAATGTGGTGGGAGTAGTGCATTAGACATGTGGACGTATGTCAGCAACAGCATCAGCTGAAAGCCCACTTGGCCATGCACAGTTACACTCCTGTAGTGGCAGTACCACCAGCACTACTGAAGGGGGGGTGCTGTATAAACCACAATGTAGCAGGCCATGGGCACGTGGTCCTGGGTGGTCCCATGAGGAATGCCAATCCAGCAGACACCAGTCACCATCAACAAGTAGTACCGCATCTGACCTTGAGCATGGTGGTGCCAGTGCCACTCCTGGCAGGACCAGTTCCCATGTTCATGGCAGGAGATGGTGATCTGCACATTCTGCTATGTATGGGCCACAGCTGTCCAACATATCCTCATGTAGGGCTAACATGTGCCTTGACTATGTACACACACACACACACACACACACACACACACACACACACACACACACACACACACACACACACACACACAAAATGTCCACTGCGTGGCACAGCCTAGTCCTCTGGCAACCCCACACCACACCCTGTGCATGTGATGATACCTGTGTGACATCCCTGTCATCCATACCATCAATGGAAGGACATGATAACATGTGTCTGATGCACAGGGTGACTATAGTACAGCTACTGACAGTTAGTAGTGCCCCTTGCCATTCAAAAATATTTTTCATATTTCTAATATTCTTGAATACAAATTTGGGTAAAGTCCCCAATTTACCAGTAAGACCTATGCAGGAAAAGATGGTAGACCAATGTTGTACAATGTCTGGTTTCAAGGTGTCAATACCTTTACTATAAGGTAAAAGCAAGGCTCTTGAAAGGTCATTAGATGAAACAGAGGGGGCTGGTATCACATCATCGTTGGTAGTATCACCACAAGGACACAAAATAGATCTATATCTAGAATGCCTGAAACTGATTACATATTGTGCCAATGTATCAAATAAAGCCTCAGGGTAACGCCTTTCAAGGAACATATGTTTCATCTTATTAACCTCATCATAAAAATGAACATCATTAGAAACCAAGCGGCTAAGTCTAATGAGTTGCCCTTGAACCAAGTTACACTTTTGCCATAATGGGTGTTGGCTGTCAAAGTGTAAAAAAGAATTTGAATTGGTGGGCTTCCTAAAAATACTGGACAAAAAACAATTGTCAATGGAATCCTTGCTAAGCAGAATATCTAAAAAACTGATCTCTGAAAAATGATGTTGGCAAGTGAATTCCAAAAAATCCGTAGTACTATGCAAGAATTGAATGAACATGTCCAATAATTCAGCACCACTACTCCAGACTGTTGGGCCGTTAAAGACATGAATCTACCAACACACATACCCTATTCGTAAGTCTAATCCCACTAATGCTTTGTTCAAGCACAGCTTAGTTTGTAAGGATTTTAAAACATTTTCTTTTTCTATCCTTGAACAGGTAGAGCAAAAACCGGTGGGAGTGACTGGGAAAACCTGCTTAAAAAAAGGGAATTCTATTGGCAAATTTTACTGAATTGCACTTGTCCACCTAGTATCAGTGATGTAATTTCTTTAAAACCTGTTTTAAAAGGCAAATCCTTATGTATTAGTTAATTTTGTTAGGCCGTTAAAGACACAAATCTACCAACACACATACGCTATTCGTAAGTCTAATCCCACTAATGCTTTGTTCAAGCACAGCTTAGTTTGTAAGGATTTTAAAACATGTTCTTTTTCTATCCTTGAACAGGTAGAACAAAAAACAGTGGGGTGGGGGTGGGGGGGTGACTGGGAAAACCTGTTTAAAAAAAGGGAATTCCATTGGCAAGTTTTACTGAATTGCACTTGTCCATCTGGTATCAATGATGTAATTTCTTTAAAACCTGTTTTAAAAGGCAAATCCTGGTATCAATGATGTAATTTCTTTAAAACCTGTTTTAAAAGGCAAATCCTTAAGTATTAGTTAATTTTGTTCTTTAATGTTATGCACTCTCCTAGGGATGTTATTTATTTTTGTTTTTTCTTTTATCACAAGTTGTGTTTACATGTATATTTTGGAATGTTGGCAGCTTTATGATTTTAATTGTAGTAGTTTTAACAATGGTGTATATTACTTTAAGGAAAAAAGGGGGCATGTTTTTGGCACCATTTTTTAAAAATAGTTGTATTTAAGCACTGTTTCTTTTTGGTTTTATTCAGTTTCTGAAGAAGTTCCTTACCAGATTGAGCGAAAGCTCTTAAACTGATGTGTTTTTGGATGTAGTAAATTCTGGTTCGTGATTCCTGAGTACTGCTGTTGGGGTATGTGACATCAGTAACTGCTGACCAGGAGACCACTGTTGTAGGCTGATGTGAGATGAGGACCCCCACATACCTACTATTACACACTATAGCTCACCATACTATTTGCACACACCACTGGTTACAATTGGTGTATGAGTGGCTGCAGCACTACATCACTCTATGTCTCTCTCTCTCTCTCTCTCTCTATCTCAGCCCCCCTGCACCCCCCCCCATGTGGGGGGCTGTGCCCCCCACACACCCCTACTTATATATACTAACTCCGAGATTGCACAATTAGACACACACAAGTAACTCACTCCCACACATTGTACACACCCTCACACACACACACACATCACAGTCAAAACACACACTGACAGACACTAAAGCCCCTAACCAACAGACATACACATACATACATACCCAAACTCACATCTTACCATTCACACACCACAACACCAGAAGCGCTAATTCAAAATCATCGTACTTCGGGATTTTGAATTTCGTGCTTCTGGTTTACCGGTATTTCAAGACTTCGATATTTTAATTATAAATCTTATATATTCCACATACAGATAGATAAAAGTAATTATGTCTGATGGGAATAGGGAGAGACAGTTAAGGTATACATAGTTGTCATGGGCTGAAATTAGCTAAGTGTAGGAGCATGTCCATTATGACCATCAATAGTTACAACGGGATTTCAGGCCAGACCTACCTGTAGTCCAGTCCAGGATTTTGTGTGCTACAGCCAATTGTCTGCTGAACCTGATAAAACAGTTCAGCACCTCCCTGATATAATGCCTGAGGGATTTCCTGGCGGTGTGCTACCCATAATATCTGACTCATATCTAGGGTGTGTACAGAGTGTATTGGACTGAACAGAGTTTTGCATAATATGTCTGGTGCATTTTACATAGCACTGTGATGTCTTCGTACGTTAGTGGCAGACCATTATAGATTGTTGTGAGGAACTGCTGACAGATATTTTGATTACCGTCTCCATACACTGCATGGAACCCATGCTACTGCATACACTCTTCTATTCTGCACTTTCTACATTTGTCTGGCCAGTAGTTCCTCCTTCCCCTTATATGTGGGCCTTTGTCCTGCCCTGCTCCAGTTCCTGGCTTTGCCCACAGTTGCTGCTCTATGTAGCTGTAGGTATGTTGTGACTGGGGTAAGAGATGTAGCACCACACACAGGGTTATGGACGTCACAGCTCTGACTGTCCCTGTTTTGCAGGTTGCCCAGTATTGTGTCCCATATGTCTGCTCTGGTCCTCAGATGGTTTGTATTGTATTGTTATTATAAGGCTACATGTTGCCCATACCTCTCAAATTCTTACAGCCAAAAATTTGGACAGGACCATATATAACAGTGAGACACAAGCCCAACATGGAGACAATATTTTAATATTGTTCTTACAAACTTAGATAGTTGGTAGAATGGCTTTGTATTAGTATGCATTTTCTGATGGGCATGGTCTGCATCTCAACTGTCTGTCATTATTTTCTCACAGCAACCTTTATTGATTTGCCAATAGTTTGCCAGAAAACTGCAATGTTATAACAAACAGAACAGATGTATGAGGCATAAATGTGGACATTCTATGAAACTCTGTACATTGTTGAGGTATGGATGGTGCCCACTGACTTGTAAGTACTGACACAGTTATGTGACAGTCTTTATATCCTGGTGCTACACTGACTTGTTACAACATGCTGTTCTACTAGCCACTGTCTAGGTTACTTGGAGCTGTGTAGTGTCCGTATCTGTGGCCCGTTGTTCCTCCATTGGTTCTGTCTTTGTCCAGCTTTCTTGCAGTAACAAATACTGACATATGAACAGTCTGTAGAACTCCTACCATAGGTGTAGCTCACATGCAAAGCAGTAGACGCAGCCAATCTCGAACCATGTACCCCATTAACCATGGTAATGTACCTAGCCCACTAAGCCACAACAGCCACCAGTGAGTGTAGTTTACATCCTGACACTATCAGTCACAGAAATACATAGCACATTGACCCTTGCATATTGGGAAAATGGTATATGTCACCAGGTTGGTTGGGACAGCCCAGGGATTGTGTGGTCTGCTGCTATTACCTTAAAAACATACTGTTACTGCAGTTGTATGGGAACACAGGTTTGTTGTGGGTAGGGGACTCTAGCATTGACAGTCAAGCATCTGTCCTGTGACCCCACTGTTTGTAATTCCCTGGCATAGTGCAGTGGGTTTTGCCAGCTTGGGGCCTACTGCATATTATGGGTTGGCCAGTATTGGACAGAGAGTTCCTGTTGCCCCACATGGCTGTCAGTTGTCTGCAGCTATCCCGGTAGCCCACTCTATTCCCTTGCATACATGCGGCAGGTCGATACATATGCTACCACAGTCTACTACCCCATTAATTTGTTGTACAGAAGACTGACTTATCTTGTGCCTGCAGCAGTTGAGATAACAGTGCTTCAGGGCTGTCTCTGTCAGATGCATGCAGTACACAGCCAGTACATGGTAATGTACAGGTTGTGTGGTGTGGCTGGCATCCTTTTAATTATGTATGTGAGTCAGAGTGAGGTGTCAGTCCCTAGGACCCTATGTTGTTAGTGCATGTGCTATGCATTACCTCTTTGCCAAGACCAGGGCATGCTGGGCAGACCTACGTCTGCCTACAGGGGCAGACACAGGCGGTTCCTCCTTCAAGTCCCCCTGTGGCTGTGGGGACCTTGGCACTGGTGGGGGGGGGCTGTGTGTCCCTTCCCTGTGATGTTCCTGCTGCATCTGTTTCTGCAGGATCATATAGTGTAGCATGGCACATATTGTGAACATGTGTGCACATGTGGCTGGAGAGTACTGCAGGACTCTATCAGATATATAGAGGTAGCAGAACTATGACATGAGCATCCCAAACACACACTCTGTGATGTTCCTAGTTTGTGTGTGTGCCTCATTATGGTGTTCTTTAGTAGGTGCGTATGCATTTCTGATGGGTGTCATCATCCACAGTTCCAGTGCATAGCCAGCATCCCCCAGTAGATGGCCGTACAGGATGTCCCACCTGGTAAATGTCTGATATAGCTGTGAGGCATGACAGATGTGGGAGTCATGATAGCTGCCAGGGCTGCCAGCACACACACATTCATGATAATGCCCTGGGCATTGCACACAACCTGGCAGTTGATGGAGTGATACCACTTGTGGTTGATGTAGACCCTACCCTCTTCACTGGGTGGTGCTTTGATGTGCACATGAGTGCAGACTATGGCATCCAGTACCTCAGGGTAGTGTACTACATGGTGGAAGAGATGCATATTGCTGACCTTCTCCTCAGGAGTTCAGGGCAAATAAATGTGTCACTGGCATGTGCTTGCATGGCATCCAGGAAATGGTGGAGTACCTTGGATGCAGATCCCTGAGAGACCCCCATTATCTCCCCAATTGGTCTTTGGAAAGTACCTGTAGCTAATATTCTAAAGGCTACACATACTTTTGTTTCCACTGGTATGGGTTACCCTCTGTTGGCTCTGGGTCTGAGTTGAGGGTGAGCTCAGTGAGTTCTTGTAGTATGCCCCTGTCCACCCTGTAGCACACTACAATCTCCAGCTCCTGTCGCACCTGGAAGGTTACCCTGGGCCTGAACACTCTTCTCCTTCTCAGTCTGGACCTATTATCATCATCAGCATCATCACTGACTTCAGCCTGTAGTGCATGAAGATGTAGTAGAGCAGCAGCAGCCCCTAGCATTTTGTCAGTTAAAATTCCCAAGTGTGTATTCCAATGGTGCAGAATATGTGGGAGAATCAGATTGTAGGGTGTATGCATACTTTATAGTGGTGTGCTGCAGATGCACCCTCTGTGATTGGCTTATTATGTAGCATTCCACCTGATAGGTATAGCACTGGGGGTTTGAATGAGCCAGTGTCTTTTCAACAGGGCTTATCGGTCATTTCTACCTGATTGTCTTTCTCAGGCTATTTTTTTTCCCTAATTCTTTCACTGCTGAGCAGTGCGGCACACCTCGCAAACCTGCAGCGCTAGTGTAAACAGTGCTCAGCAGTTTTGACACTCCCCCAAGCAGGGGCACACTCAGCATTTATTAAACCAGCTAAAACACATGCCATTGGGCTAAACACAGCTCAGCAGCATCAGACACACACCCTGCTTAGCTGTGCTTAGCTGAGCACAAATCTGCTTACACATACTGTGACACACCCCTTTTGATGTCAGCTATCTGTTGCACTACTACCTACATGGTTCTAGCCCTACCACGAATTGTATCTGCAGACACTGTAGCCTTTTTGCTATTCAGTAACCCCAGCTCATTTACATACAGCTAATGCTGTATACCTTAGGTACTTCCCTACTCCAGGGCCTGCCTCCTTAGCAACCACTGACACCTGCCATTGTAAGACTCTGCATGCTGGACAGTATACTGCAATATTTTTGCGAATGTCTAGATTTCATTTTTTACATTTTTTTATTTATTTTTTTTGCCATAATGGCATATTTGTGCATCGCTGCACACCGTGCAGATGTAATATATGTATTAAAAAATAATATGTTTTAATGATTTGCATTGCTTTCTGGACTCACTGGCCATAGTTTTGGCCATTTGCATGCCTACAGTGCCCCTGTTTACATTTTACAGCCCGGTATATGGTTTCTATCCGCATACGTTTCTTACACCAACAGGGCACCTACACAGGTGCCTATATACTTATTGCATTGCAAATCAACCTCATTTGCATGGATTTTGCCAGCTTATGAGGTGAGTTGCATTCCGCTGACACTACTGTGTCAACACACTCGTGCACACTCCTCCACCCTATTTACTGCATCACTCGGTGGACCTGTTCTGTGTTGGGGCCATGCCACTATGCCTACACAGAGAATTGCTCTGTGTAGGCTTTATTGAATTCCCCCCATAGTTCATGCCATTAATCATACTTTTGGACAGCATGCTTTGGGGGATGCAAACACCCACACTCCAATAAAAGGACACAACACAAACTCACTACATAACTCTGCATCCAAAGCTCTATTCCTAACTCAAAATTTAACTCATAGCTTCCCAACTTAATTTTTTATCTCTCCACACAAGCACCAATACTGACTAAAAAGCAAAAGTCTCTCTGAAATCCATCCAAAACATCAACTCAAACCCTAAGTTTGCAAACTCCTATGTGCATGTGTGTTTTAGCAATGACATTCCCTAAATGGCTTTCAGTTAGTCTAAATATTTGCACAAATCAGCCTCCTGTTTACTACAAAATTCTTAGAAATGTCATTTAACAAAAAATATTCAACCAAATTGCTGACAAAATACTGTATGCAAGAAAGTTATATATTATTTTGACGTGCCCCTTAAACTGACCATACTCTAATGTGTTGTACTACAGATTTCCCTTATCACATTTGAGGACCATAGGGTATACTAAATGGTGCATGTAACATACGCAGTGTATACAGTCATCACTAATGAGAAATGCTGCATGATATCATCATTTGTTCACAGGGCACCCATACAGGCATTCAGAAATTTAAACTGTCCAGAAATATGGGATATCTGGATCAGCAGTTGAGTGGAACTGTGTCTACCTGTCTACACATGTAGACTGTGTATACATAGTGATAGGTCACCTGCCATGTAGCACATGATGGAGACGGATAAATTAATCCATGAAATACAAAGTGGCAACATTTTTAGTGGGGGGTCTACCTTCACAAATGATGTCTGTCATTAGGTATAGCGGACCTAAGAAACATCACATCCATGTTGTAGAGTGGGCAGTTTATATTAAACACCACATGCAGTAGCAGCCACAATTTATCCCATAACATTGCCTGCAACTGTAATGAATGGCACTATGAGTGTGGTGCCCAATGTGATGCTAATGGATAGATCAGCAATTGAGATATGTGTTACTTTTGCCACAAGCAGTGGTAATGAACAAAATCATGTCTGCAGAAGTAGGATTGTACACTTCCTGATCCATCTGCATCTTAATAGTGCAGTGTATATGTGCATTGTGATGGTTATTCATTTATTTACTTATTCATTTATTCACTGAGTTGATCTATCTATCTATCTATCTATCTATCTATCTATCTATCTATCTATCTATCTATCTATCTATCTATCTATCTATCTATCTGTCTATCTATCTTTTCATCTATCTTTTCATCTATCTGTCTGCCTGCCTGCATTACCAAAAATGTAGAAAAGGTTATAAATGTCCTTATCTGTGGCTTATCAGTGCTGGCAATGGCTAGTATAAGAACATCTGCTGTTTTAAGTTAGCATTAGTTGAAGAATAGTGTTTTGAAGGCATTGTCTTTCTTCTTAGATTCAAAAGATTTTATCCATGAGTTGGGCAGTCTTCATGTGAATGCAAAACAACACTGACAATATTTCTTCTTTATCCCTGTTTGTACAGTACTAGACATAACTCTGGATAATCTTATTTATAGGTTCATAGGTGTATACTAGACTAATGACCACTGAGGCCGTCATAATCCTAGTCATACATCCAAAATGTATCCAACAAGTTTTGGTGCCCTATATGTTATTTTAAGGGTTATATTTAAGCTAGGCCATAGGTGGTCAAGCAAGTCCAGGCTGTCTCTATCCATTAGAGACATAGGTACCAGATGAGGGGTAAATTTCCTATTTCTTAACCAAAGGTCAGGATTACACATGGATAGGGTCAGGGGAGTAGTCTGCTTCACATGGATGGGAAGCCTGTTCCAGAGAAGGGTATTCTCTGAGAGATATACCAGTCCCTCCAATATGTCCTATGTATGTTGCAAGCAAGGTTTAAGTCCCTGGATTAGGTAGTTCTGATACTATTTGTTTTGAGGATATGCAGGAGGTCCATCAGAATGGGATCCAGGCATGCCTTGTATGACAGACATAGATCATCCCTCAACAGTCTGTAGGAGACAGGATATAGGGATAGGGCTTTGAGGCAATCTGTACAGGACGTTATTAATATCCTGTATTCTTTTTGTGAGGAACATATGTGGCTGTAACATTTGTTGCATGTGCCTTGTCAGGTGCATACTGAAAGGGGCATTGTATCCTGCGTGATGGGCCTGATAAAGGCTGAATACAGTGGAATGATGACTTCCTTGAACCCAGATGCCATAAGTTGAGAAACATAGCACGATTTCCTTACTACCTTAGACACATATTGATTGAAAGGCCATGTTACTGTTTACATATGTCCCCAAATGCCTGACTACTGGGACATCTATTAGGGACATGTTATCAATGAGGTAATTTTTAGGGTAGCCTTTTTCCCAGTGGGCACTATTATGTGTTTCTTGGCAGTGAGTTTTAAATCATAGCTCTAGCACTAGTCATTTGTCTGTGTTAGCCCTTTTTGGATGATATTAGTGTCTCTAGTGATTCTATGACACCTATATGCAAACTTGGTCAGCCAGAGGCCCTTGACATTGGCCTTGACTTCCAAAAAGTAGGTAGCAAAAAGGAGTGGGCCCAGCACAAGCCCTGAGGTACTCCACTAATGATTGGCATCTTTGTGGAGGTGGATACCCCTATCCTAACATCCTGGGTCCTATCAGTGAGCCAGCTGCTACCAGCAGGTGATGTAGGGGTTTATACCTAACTTAGTGAGCTAGTCTACAATGCCCAACTAGGTATTGTATTGAATGCATTGGCCAGGTCAAGGTAGACACTATGCACCATTTTGCCATCATCCATTGGTTTGGTGAACCTCTTGAAAAAGTCCAACAAGTTGAGTGGGTGTGGCTTGCCCTTGATGAAACCAAACTGAGTTGGATGCAATTTACGAGTTCCTGTGCTGTCATTTAGCAACTCCAGGACTATTCTTTCCATGGTATTGCATATATTGCATATATACTTTTATTTACATATGTGATTTCTCATCACAGGGTGGTACAGTGGTACCTTGGTTAGCATTGTCATCTCACAGCAAGAGGTTCTCTGGTTCGATTCTCAATTGGGGTGCCTTCTGTGTGGAGTCTGCATGCTCTCCTTGTGTTTGTGTGGGTTTCTTCTGGGTGCTCTGGTTTACTCCCACATTCCCAAGACATGCTGCAGGTGCACTGGACATTCTAAATTGGCCCTAAGTGAGAGTGTGTGCCTTCTGAGAAAGGTTGGGTACTAGGCTGGCAACTTGACATGGTAAAATCCTACTGCAAATCGTTCTGCAGACCAATGATCTGCTGTGGCGACCCCTAACAGAAGCAGCCACAAGGAGAAGATGTGATGTCTCATCACAAACATTTACAGTGTCGAGTACCATTCTAGCAGCCAATTATAGAAATATGTGATAAAATAGGAAAATGCTTTTATGTTACATAAGAATGCTTTAAGGACCACCAATTCAATCATTTTTTTTTATTTTATTGACAACATAGCTTATGTAGAAAAAGCATATTTTGCTTTTTAACAAGCAAAGGGTTTATTTTGATTTGTGAGAAAAGATGTGGTGAACACAGACCGTCTTATGTGAAACTATTCTAGCCTTTAGGACTATTTTGGTGGGAATAATGATTATTTCCCAGTATTTTTAGTGCATTCTTATTATGCTGTTACATTGTTATTTTTAGTAACTGACAAATATTGCAGACTGCATAAAGCTGATTAATGTTGCATGTGTTAAGTGCAGTTTTGTTAAAAAAGTACAAATATTTTAAAGGTAAGCTAGATAAAGGATAAAACATCAAAATCAGCTTCTGAAGAGAAAGGGACCTTTAAATATTTGAACTTGGTGTTATGTAAAAGAGATGACATCATAGATTGCTTTGTTGATACCCAGAACAAATTTGATTAACTTTAGAAAGTAGCATTCCTGAAACTTAACTGGGAGGTGTAATTTTTATTTTTTTATTGTTAATTGATTTAACACTATAAATATTAAAATTAGAATTAGATTTATGGCCTTCGTTTTTAAAGATAGACGGTAAACTGTAAGCGGGATTGGTAGGGAAGAGGTGAGCCCCTACCAGCTCTGCAAGATAAAATAGTGGGCTGACAAGGAACGGCAGATCAGGGCAGAACAGACTAGAAGACAGGAAAGGAGTACAACATTGCAAGCGTAGTTAATCACTACCTAATGTGGTTTAGGAGGCTAACCTCAGTGATTTCAATAGTGATGATCTGAGCAGGCTAATTGAGTTAGCATTAGTAAAATACCTTGTCCTAAGACCTTCAAATACCTCCTAATATCATTCAAGTTAATACTTAATTGAGGGTAATATATTTAATGACTATAACTTTACACAACATGGCTTCTAAATGATTGTACATAAATGTAACATTAAAGTAATGTACATTGTCACGGGAGCATTGTTGACCCCCTCCCATATAAAAAGTGTTATTGACCTCCTATTCGACTGAACAGGTTCAACTTTCCAAGTTGTTTTGAAAAGTGACACGTGGATATAAATAATATTCATATTCCATACTGGTCTTCTAAGCTTTGTTAGTGTATCTTATGAGACAGTACATTTATGACTTAAACTTCTTATTGTACTTTTTGGCTTATTTAGATTCCAGTCTGCATATGATTGCTTATTGTTAGGGTGTAGCTGTGAAAAGCTATACAAGCATTTATTTGAAACCTTCCCCACCCCAAAGCCACAGAAGCCTTAAGCATTTGCTTACAGCCAGAAATGCTAATATATATTTGTAGTTCTTACTCAAAAGTGGTGCAGCAAGACAGTCATTTGGTCAAGTCCCTTCAATGTGTAGTAAATATCTATATGTTAATGGATACATGAGCTTTACAGTATCTCTACAAACATCATCATCCTTAATCATCAACCCCATTTTCTGCATGGGGGTAGGCTGTCACATCAACTGCCACCACTCTCTCAATTCAATGCCACTCTCCTACCTTATTTGACTGTCACACCTGACTGTCAAAGGTCTTCTCTCATACACTATACCCATGTCTTTTCTTGAAGTCCTTGTTTCCTCTTGCCTTCTTCCTGTCTCTCCTAAATCATCTTCATCAAATCATTTTCTGTTTTTTTCTGCACATGAACACACATCACCATAATCTGCAGTAGGAGTTACTTTAGCGTATGATCTGATGTTCTCATTTCTTCATCTGTCCTACAGTGTGTAGGTGAGGAAGCTAGAGGTGATGGAGATGAAGTGCCTGAGCTGAATGGTAGATTCAGCTTAGGCACTTCATCTCCATCACCTCTAGCTTCCTCACCTGCTCTGCCTTCACTGTCCAGGTTTCTGTACTATAAAGAAGTACTGGTCACACCACTGTTTTCTACACCTTACTTTTCAGTTTTCCTGCCATTCTTCTGTCACACACTACATTGGCACTCTGTGTCAGTTGGCTGCAGTCCCTTTATTCCAGCTTTGGTATTTTCATTTAGACTTCTCCTCTCCTCCACCGCCCCTCCCAGATACTTGAAACCATTAACCTGTTTCATTATTTTCCTCTCTAGCTCAGGTTTTCAGCTTTTTATGATTTCCCCAATTTGCTGCCATGACAACTGTCTGTCTGTACTTACTTTAATCTCGTGTTCCTTCTTCAGTTTTGCATTCCATTCCCCTATCATTTCCTGATATTCCAGTTCAGAATCTACTTGCAATGTCACATCATCTGCATACAGCAGTTTGCTGATCTGTTCTCTCCATCTTGTTTGCTACTGTGATCCATCATCAGTATGAAAAGCAGTGGATTCAGAGCTGGACTCTTGATGCACACCCACTCCCACTGGGAACTCTTCTTTAAGTCCAAATACTGTTCATGTTTGTATCTTTGTGTCTGTGAACATAGTTAGCACTAACTGGACAAATGTTTCTGCGATTTAATCACTGGTTGAAATTTCTAAAAGTAAAAATAACTCTTTGGACTCCCTCTATGCTATTCTTGTCACAAAAATATGGAATACACTTCCTCTAGATAGCCAATCACTAAAAAACATACATGACTTTAAGAGCCTTCTTAAGTCACACCTATCCAACTCATGGACTTGCTCCTGCACTAGCCCTGGGTAAATGCTACTAATATGCCTACTACCACCTCTTCTATTTCACCTCAGAACTGTCTCATTCAGAACTTGTAGCCCCCTAAATGCAGACAGGATGCATATTAGCATTATTAGTACTACATAGTCTTACAGTTTACTGTATGTGGCTACTAATGTATCCATATATATTTGCCACTGTATGCAGAATGTTGACTATATTTTTACTATATGTATAAATTTGTGCAGAGTTTTGACACTATTTTTACTATATGTATAAATTTATGTAGCTACATAAATGTAGTGTAAACGTTGCCATTGTTTGTCATCATATATTGTCTGCATACTCTGTGTATTATTAGTGTGTGGTAGTGTAAATGTTACTTTTACTTGTTGTCTATTTTATTACTGTATGGAGCTTTTCTCCCCAGGCCTCAGCTGAAAACAAGCAACTCTGTCTAGTCAGATTTTTTTTCCTGGTAAACAAATGTAAAATAAATAAAATAAATAAATTCTAGGACTGCCCTAATCAGCTCTGTTGGGACTTTGCCATGTCTTCTCCAAGTCTAAGGATAGACAGTCAATCAAAGAGGACAGAAAAATAACATGAAAACTGTGATCCTTATACAACAACACAATTTCATGGTTTCAGCTATTTAAACTAGTGATTCATACATTTATTTATTTATTTACTTATATTTGTTTTTCAGGGTAGAGCACTGATCTCCATGGACCTTTTTCAGACTCAGCCCTGGAGCAGTGTCTGATTTTTAACGTCTTATACTTTTGTGCCAGTCTGTTACTGATAGCCATATACATTTCCTTTAAATATTGCACAATCACACAACATAAGAATATTTCATATAAATATTTCAGGGGATGTACGTTTATTTTAGTTATGGAGTCAAAAATTTTAAAGTGCAGCAAACTGATTTCCCCTTAAACTGTTTAATATGCACTTACTTTAAAACTGACATTTTACCCTTACCCATGTGGCCTGAATTATGACTGAAAGGGGTCTGAACTCTGGACCAGTTCAGTTATCCAAATTACAAATAAATACATTAAATATAAAATACATCCACATATCAGTTACTTTATGTTGTTCCATAGGATATGTATTTCAGATAAACATAAAACTGTCAGTAGTTTCTTACATTGTGTATCATAACAAATTATTTGATAGCTGATAAATAACTGACATGACACACACACACACACACACACACACACACACACACACACACACACACACACACACACACACACACACACACACACACACACACACACACACACACACACACACACACACACACACACACACACACACGTATATATAGATAGACAGAGAGATAGCTATATTGATATCTATCTGTGTAGATACATATATATCAGTATCTATCTATAATGTTTCCATATCTCTTAGTATGACAGATAAATGATTTCTGAGAATTAATACATGCTTTGCCTTCTCAAGTCACTTTTCAAACTAATATTTGAAACGTGTTCAGTGCTGGAATCAAACTGGAAGAGTTTGGATGAAAGTGTTGTGTGAAATGTGTTTAGTGCTGGAGTCAAACCAGAGCAGTTTGGATGAAAGTGTTGAAGTGCCATACTTAAGCAGGCCATTGAAAACCAGCACTCTGGTTTGCAAACTGTGTAAGCACTAGCAGGCCTACACATTCAGGTGCTGGAGGCAAGAATCAGCAGCAACAAGCATTGCGACAGCCAGCATAGATGAAAGAATGGTTCTTAGATCAAAAAAGGCAGCTTTAAGAAATAAAAAGGATTATCCAAATACAAAGAGGAGATTAGGCAAGGTTATTTAGTCAAAGCAATACACCATGATTGAATTTGTGACATCAGAAGACAGATAAAAGAGGAGGAAAAGGGAACTGCTGAAGGTATTAGGGTACCAAAGAATTAAGCACATCATGTGAAAATCTCTCATTAATCTCTAAATAATTGAAACCAGAATAAGAAGGTCCTGTCACTAAACAAATCTTCTTGGAATATTGTACAATGGATTCAGTTATATTATTTTTTTTCCATAATAACTTTAATTAAACATTTTGGGTTGCACTTACACTGAAATGTTAAATATAACTGTTTCTTGTATGAAACTGCATAATAGTTAACATAGCTAAAATTAAATAAAGAGACGTAATGGCACAAAGTACTATTTTAACGTGTTTTATAGTGCAAACTGCTTTTCATTAAAGTTAAATATGCTGTATATTAAAAGTTTTTCTATCAAGTCTTGTGGGTTTTGCAATTACCTAGATATTCCTACACTTCTGAAGCTACTTTACATATATATGGATTCTGATGTTCATTTATATCTTTGATGCTTACTAGCAGATTTTGTTGTGTTTATGCAGAAATGTAGTCTACTAAGAGTATGCTACATATTTGTATTTTTAACTTTTTTAGTTGTGCTTTCTTGCAGTTATTGTATTGTAAAACTATTTTTTATAACACTGAACATGAACACCTGCTGACGGTGTCCCTTAAAAAGTAGCTGCTAGACTTATTTTACTCTATTTCTGTTATCAAATGTACAAAAGAAATTTCAGAAGTTACTGAATAACATATTATAGAAAAGGGAATATATTTAGAGCAATCAGAAACAAAGGTAAGATAAGGTGGTCTGTCATATCGTCACAACTTTAATAGAGAACAGCACATCCCATTGCAAGTAGTTTTCTATCTGCAATTTCATTGTGACATACTAAACCATTTTTAAAACATAGCTTGCAGTAAACCTGATCCTGTATCAGAATGTTTACATTAGGGTTCTCTGATGTCAGAAGTATTATGACAACCAAAGAGTAAAAAACACACTAAAATATTCAAAATTATCATTCCTGTGCTATAAGTATGACATATTCCATTAAGCATGGTTCAGATCAGAAAATATTTTATTAAGTGAGTGTGCAGCTTTTCATTATGATTAACTGCTTAAATAATGCCCTTCCTGTAATGTATATACCACTGCTTATGATCATGTGATTGTCAGCCAACATGGACTCCTCCTTGTAAAAGCACTGTCATTTCATATACCTGTTCTCTTGGGGTCTAGGAGCTGAGATTACAAGCTGTTTCACAGAAGTATATTAATGCTCCTTGACCAAGCAAAGTGATAAAGATGACACAAGAACATTTCAGCAGGTTCCAAAATATGAGTTACCCTTCCATGATACTTAATCCAGATAAGCAAGATATTGCCAATATCTTTCACTGCTTCTTGTTAAGTTGACTTAATTACTATTGCTACTGACTGCTTATAACTATTTCTACTCAGGGAATGCAAGTTGATAAGACAGCCAATGCTCATTAATAGAAACCTAGTAGGAAGCAGAAGAGATGGCTTTCACCAGCAGAGACACAATCATACCTCTCAACCTCTAAGTGCAAGAAATCTGGACAACACCTAAAAAATGGGGGTACAAAGGCCCAAAAATAGGGACAGATTTTAAATATTGCTCTTATAAACTTAGACATTTGTTAGAGTAACAAGGTTTGTATTAACATACATTTTCTGAAGGACTAAAAGTCTGAAACTCAAATGTATGTCATTATTTAGTGACTTCAGTCCTCAGATCATCCCTGTGATTTGCCAGAAAACTCATACAATTTATGAGGAATAAACCAAAAATATGAGTCAAAAATCTGGACATTCTGTAAAAATCTGGACAGTTGAGAGGTATGGTCAATGGTGAGCCTAGTCAGCAATGGGGACATATAGATAATTCAGATAAATGTGCACTGTTTTTGTTTTACCGACTTAATTTCTTATTTATTAGACTGAACCTTGTGCTGCGCTACTTTTATTGTAAGCAGCACATTAGCCACAGTCTAGTGACCTGTGCTGTTATAACACAATTCAGTAACCCACTTGCTCATTTTGTAGTGATGCATGCCACAATGTGCAGAGGGTGTATCCTTGAGGTTCTTATTTCTTTTTGTGACTCTTGGACTTTTGTATCATCACCATAGTGCTTGTTCAGTGTACGCTTGGAAATGATGTATATGATAGCTGAACACATTCATATTAATTTTAGTATTTATTTACTGATTAGCTTCCAAAAAATATCAGAATGTTTTAGCACACACTATCCAGCTAAATAGGACTTTGGGTTATTCTAAACCTTTGCACTCAGGTAATCTTAAACTATCTTGCTCATGTTCCAAAGCATCTTTATTTGCCAGTTAATTCTACTTCTGTTTTAATCTTCATGTTAAACTTGCAAGTCAGTTAGAAAAAAAATGAAGATTATATTGAGTTATTTGATCTTTTTTTTAGTCCAATCAATTTTTCTTGGTAATCATACCTTCGGTATATCAATCGAGGTGTTTGAAATATCATAGTATTATATATAGTAATCTGGTTGTAAGTGGTAGCTCGTGCAGTATCTGGCAATGACCTCAGCAGCTTAAGGATATGATCTCTAAATAAGCTTTACTTGTAGTCCTAATTTTAATTCCCTCTGCCTCCAGCAGGTCACTGAGCCAGACAGTTCTTATGGGCTGCCCCGAAGACAGACTCTTGTATCCAGTGGGTTTATCCTGTTAATAACTAAATAGGTAAATAAATAATACCCAACTTCAAGGGTTTGTTACTTACATTTGCTTCAAAAAATACATTTTTAAATTGCATTTATTTTCCTTCTCAGGTTATTTATGTAGAGGGTGTCATGATGTCTATTTTTTAGCAAGTTCTGGCTAAGTAAAGCTGCTTTGTTACATCATGTTAATTTCACCTGTAATTTCTTATCACAGCATACCTACATGCATGAAACACAAATATGCTCATTTTTTTCAGCAGTATTTAATCCTGACATTGTATATGACTTTTCATCCTCTACAATGACTACTTCTGGGGTGGGGGGAATTGTTCCACTTATGCTGTATTCATTTTAACTTCTTTCACCAAAGATGGGTCTAGTACTGGGCTCAGTGTTTTTCTTATTAAAAAGTATTGAAATCTGTTACTTCTTCTTTGTAGGATTACACAGATAAGGTGGTGCTGGTGATAGGAGGGGGCTTGCTGGTGCCTGGGCTCCTCTACTACAACATGATTCTCAATCTATAAGAGTTTATTAACTTAAAATAAGAATTAACAATGCCCAATGTATTGTCTTTCTTTTCACTACCCTGTGTGTTGTCAGTCAAGGATCCTGCTGCAGGTTTACTGGAACGGGTAACACTCATTACTCAGCTTGGATTACCTTCAATTTATATTTGTTACTTTGTATACAAGAAGCTCCTTTGATATGAAAGTTTTATTCACACTATGAAATGTTAAGCAAAGTAGAAAATTAACTTCTGTTGCAAATTCATCTCCCTCAACTGGCATCATACTTTGCCAAACTAAATCTCTTGTACTGCTCATTTGATTGTGAAACTTTTCACAGTGTACCATGCTATTTAGATTTGTGACAGTATTACCAAGGAGCTCATATCACTGTGAATAATATACCACTTCTTGTTTATTACCATTTTAGAATATAATTTATTATAATTTAGCACTGAATGCATATGAAACATACCTGTAAACTGTTCCTGATTTTGTAGAACGCCTCTGGTTTTGCCTCATATTTTTGCCCCGTCCTTGTAAAATGTTTGATTTTCTGGAATATCATTGAGGATTAAGGTCAGTCAGTAATGCCAGACAATAGAGTTGCATAGTTCTTTTTGGTTTTGAAAACTGATGTTGATGTGAAATCTGCTGTTCTGTTTAATTTTTAAGTGAATTAAAAAATATTTAAACATCAACCCTGGTTTAGGGTCATTTCTCCCTCATTATTTTTGGCTTTGTCCCAGATTCTTGAGTGCAGAAGTTGAGGTCTATGATATGAAGTGAGACGTGATTTGCTACCTGTATTCACTATTAGGGAGTATGGCACTTAACAACAAACCATGTCATCAAACAACAGTTTTCAGCTTATCCATTGAAAAAGCTTCAGTTTGATAAAGATTCACCATTACAAGAGATATTTCCCAGTCATCTCCCAGGTGATGGTGCCTCAGAGTTGACTTTAATATGTACAGAAGTGCAGTGGAGTGCACCTTTCTGCATATAGTATATAGGGATGCAAGCTCTATAAAAACTAATTTAAGTTAGATTGAACTGACTTGCGGTATTTTTATTTTCATGATAATTCTTTTATACAAATTGCTTTTTGACAAACTAACACAATTTCCCTCTACCCTTCTATCTACGGATTTTCCATTTTTATCCCTCCTCTTCATGCACCAATCCAGCTGATTATCAGATGCTCAGTGTTGCTTCAACTGCTCCTACCTTAAATGTCAGTGGTACAACCCCCGCCATCCTGGGGTGGGGACTACGGTGATCATTATCAAGTGAAGTAAAGGGGAAACAAGGAGAAGAACAATGTGGGAGTGACACATACACCAACTTAGTATGTTGGGAAACATTTTGCTATACCCTAACTGGAAGTTCTGTTTGGCATCATTTACATCACTGCATTTAATGTGAATTAGCTCCCACCCTCCATGGTGTGCTGAATTCGCTTACTCTCTGTTCTATGATTACAGCACTACCCCATCACCATGTAATTACTACATTGCATGCAGAAACCCCTGTCCCCCCAAGAACAGGTAAACTGATGGTTCCTACTTCTTCCCACCCCTCCTTCCTGGTTTAGTTACCTCCCGAGGAGCCACTAACTGGACGGAAGATGCACGGGCTGTAGTCAAGGCTCCTTCTTGCTACTCTGGGATCTACTCATTTTGCTGTTACCTGCTTTATTGTTTTGTGGGTCACAGGGATGATGGAGTATATCTCAGTAGCCAAAGCCACGTATATATTGCAGAGTGCACACTCCCAGTCAACCACATATGACCCCCCCCCCCCCCACACACACACACATATACAGGTGATTTTGAGAATTCCAGTTCACCTGCTGCATATCTTTGGGAGGTGGGAGGAAACTAGATCACCTACAGAAAAGCCCACATATATGCAGAAAGGAAACACAGACTACACACAAAAGACATCATACAAAAGAATGAAACTACAGAACCACTTGCTATGAAGTCTACCCAGTGAACTAATGTACCATCCAGTTCCATTGGACTGTAATAATCATTTCACCTGATGTATTAAAGACCAGGTCTTTGCAAAAGTTTAAGCATGGCATTCCAGTTATTATTAAGGTATTTTCTTAGACATTCTTTATTTTTAGAGCTCTTGTTACATTAAAACATCTACCTACATCCTCCTTTATGTTGTCTTACTTTACTTAAAAATGGTATGTGTGTGTGCTGCAAACTTATTTTTGATTTTGTTGTTTATTGAATTTGAGAATTTGACATTATATTTTATTACGAAACATTACATTTCTTACCATTCAGATATGATGATGCCTTCCTGTTATGAAATATTGCATGAAGTTAATTTAAATCATTTCAATGTTTCCTGAAAGCTTTTGTACAATCACATATACCCCCGGATTCAGCAAGCCCTGCATGGTCTACAGGAACTCCTGGAGGCAATATGGCTGCCGTGAGATTCAGGAATAAGCTGCAGGGATGTGCACGAGCGCTTCTGCACTATTCCTGCAAGGACATAGCTCCTGTATGCAAATTACCCCATTTGCAGGTGAAAACCATACAAATGAGGTGAATCTGTGATCCAGGAAGCTGTCAGCCAACCATGCAGGACTAGTGTAATGTGCAGAAATGTACTCGGTTAGTGGGATGTTTGTTCTGAAGGGTAAGAAGTCAGAAACTATCATGTAGATCAATCAAACCTAAGACCTGTAGTACACTGATATGCCTCCAGTCAGCATGATAGGTTAGACTACAGAATGAAATGGAGTACCTGACATACCAGTACAGTCATAGCAAATGTGTACAAGTGTCAGGTGTGCCCGCCCAATCCGATATAGACACGTAGTAACAGTCAGGTGTCCCCCCCAGTTCCTATGTAGACAAGTAGTAACACACAGGTTTGTCCCCCAACTCCTATGTAGAAATGTAGTAACAGTCAGGTGTGCCCCCCCCAAATGCTATGTAGAAATGTAGTAACAGTCAGGTGTGCCCCCTATTTCTATGTAGACACGTAGTAATACACAGGCGTGCCCCCCCAGTCCTGTGTAGAAATGTAGTAACAGTCAGGTGTGCCCTCCCCAAACACTATGTAGAAATGTAGTAACAGTCAGGTGTGCCTCCCCATTCCTATGTAGACACATAGTGACACACAGGTATGCCCACCACAATCCTATGTAGAAATGTAGTAACAGTCAGGTGTGCCCCCCCAATCCTATATAGAAATGTAGTAATATGTATGTGTAGGTATAATACAGTGGAGCACAGATTACCTGAGCTGGCCAAAGTAGCAGGATAGATTTTAGCATGTGTACAATATGCAGGTCTGTGTGTGTTAGGTTGGTGTATGTTGTATATTGTGTGAGAGTGGTCAGTATGTATGCATAGTGAGGTTTGTCCTGGTGGCCATTGCCCAGTACTGCCGATGACAGGGCCAAGTCCTCACAACTGCAGTGCCAAACACAATGCTTCCCAGTATAACACATTCTAGCAGTAAGCCATTGTAAATGTTTGGAAGTAGCATGTGTCACCATCTGAAAGATGGACATGGCATGATTGTCGGGCCAGATATACAAGCAGTACACAGGGGGAAGTACCCCAGACAGTTTATAATGTGTAACTGTTAAATGGATACACCCTTAGAATTGTACATAGAGGTTTGCAGCACATTATCTGGACTTGTAGTAAGGAATACCAATGTCGTCTGGCCAAACACTGGCAGACCACAAAGGTCATAGGAATGATGTATTGAGAAACAGCTGATGTCCCTGCACAAGCCAGCATAAGTGGAATGCCCCATGCATATCTGTGAGTCAGATGCAAGTAGTGTCCATAGCACACATGCACCCAGCTCACCCTACCACCACCCACAGGTACCTCTCCGGTCTTATCCCTGCTGTTGGGAATGACTACAATATGACCCCCACCTGTGTATGGCAATAGCGAAATAATGCAGCATGCAGAGCAGGTGTCCCATGCAGGTGTGTCCCTAGCTGTAGGCAGCACCCTGCCAGCATCCACACCACTGGATCAATACTGACAGAAAGTATTGGCATGAACACTTAGCCCACCTACCCTGTCACCCCAGGGGAATATATTGTATTGCAGTCTGGGACTGTAGGACTGACAGAATATAATGGCCTGCTACAGCTGGCTTGCATCACTACCAAATGGCCTACAGTCCTCTGCCAAAGGCCTGTGTCTTACACATACTGCCAATGTATGTTATGTCATGGACTCCCATATAATAACATAAACAAAGCTCAAAGAAATGAGGCCATGTCTGGCAATAACAGTGGACCATACATATCTGACAGTTGCAGATGTTAGTACATACACTCATCATTATGCACCAGTCATGCTTTGCACACACATTGGATATGAATACACACATATATCCAAATACAACACACTATAATATGCCAAAAGTACACATAGATGTCTGGAAGAGAGTGGCAGTGACAAAGAGCCTTCCATCATGAGGCCTGTCCCACCCAGAACACAGCCAAATGGCTACAACCACATGATGTGTAAATGTCACTCACCGTAGACATTTTCCCCTGGAATCCCTCAGCATTATAGACTCTGTGGTGGTAGTGCTAACTGTGCAACATGACTGTACAAGGTAGTACTCATCTAGCAGTTGTATACACATACCTGTGGAATATAAATCATGTGTGCCTGAGTGTGGTGTGTCTGCCTCTAGATGAATGGGTTATGGCCCATGCACACACACTGCCCTCCTCATTGCCCTACTTTGGCAAGCGCGCTGATGTCATTCACTTTGAAATACACCTTTGAGAAGGAGTAGCCCAGTAATCTATGTGGCATGTCCTATAACTGCGTAATGTTGTAGTGTGATAAAATAGTTAGGTAGGAGTTCTAATCCCAGATGTGGCCACTGTGTGTGTGTGTGTGTGTGTGTGTGTGTGTGTGTGTTTGTGTGTGTGTGTGTGTGTGTGTGTGTGTGTGTGTGTGTGTGTGTGTGTGTGTGTGTGTGTGGGTTGTCTGTGTCGGGATCAATGCTTTTTAGGCTAGTCACACTCACTACAGTTTCAAACGCCCTTCTTTGGCATGCCTGCTGATGTCATTCACTTTGAAATTCACCTTTGGGGAAGTAATAGCCCACTAATTTCCGTGGCGCATTCTATAACTGCATAATGCTGTAGTGTGATAAACTAGTTAGGTAGGAGTTTTTTTCCCAGACATGGTAAGTGTGGATGTTTGGGTGTGTTAGTTTGTCTATGTAGGGAGCAATGCTTTTGAGGCCATTCACAGTCACTACAACCTCCAGTGCCCTTCTTTGGCAAGCCTGCTGATGTCATTCCCTTTGAAATACACCTTTGGGGAAAAAGTAGCCCCATAATCTTCATGGTGCGTCCTATAACTGCATAATGCCATAGTGTAATAAACTAGTTAGATAGAAGTTCTATTCCCAGACATGGCAAGTGTGAATGTTTGTCTGTGCAGGGAGAAATGCCTTTGAGGCCATGCATATTCACTACAACCTCCATTGCCCTACTCTGACAAGCCCGCTGATGTTATTCACTGTGAACTACACCTTTGGGGAAAAAATAACCCGTAATCACTGTGGCACGTCCTATAACTGTATAATGATGTAGTGTGATAAACTAGTTGTAGCAACTGTGTGTGTGTGTGTGTGTGTGTGTGTGTGTGTGTGTGTGTGTGTGTGTGTGTGTGTGTGTGTGTGTGTGTGTGTGTGTGTGTGTGTGTGTGTGTGTGTGTGTGTGTGTGTGTGTGTGTGTGTGTGTGTGTGTGTGGGGATCAATGCCTTTTTATGCTAGTCACACTCACTGCAATTTCAAATGCCCTACTTTGGCATGCCTGCTGATGTCATTCACTTTGAAATACACCTTTAGGGAAGAAGTAGTCCACTAATCTCCGTGGCATGTCCTATGGCTGCATAATGCTGTAGTGTGATAAACAAGGTAGGTAGGAGTTCTATTCCCAGACATGGCAAGTGTGGATGTTTGTGTGTGTGTTTGTCTGTGTAGGGAGCAATGCTTTTGAGGCCTTGCACATTCACTACAACCTCCATTGCCCTACTTTGGCAAACCTGCTGATGTCATTCATTTTGAAATACACCTTTGGGGAAACAGTAGCCCTGTAATCTCCGTGGTGCATCCTATAACAGTGTAATGCTGTAGTGTGATATACTAGTTAGGTAGGAATTCTATTCCTGGACATGGCAAGTTCGTGTGCTTGTGTGTCTCTTTGTTTGTCTGTGTAGGGAGCAATGGTTTTGAGGCTATTCACAGTCAATACAAACTCCATTGCCCTACTTTGTCAAGCCTGCTGATATCATTCATTTTGAAATACACCTTTGGGGAAATAGTAGTCCAGTAATCTCTGTGGTGCATCATATAACAGTGTAATACTGTAGTGTGATATATTAGTTTGGTAGGGGTTCTATTCCCAGACATGGGATGTGTGAATGTTTGCGTGTTTGTTTGTCTGTGTAGGGAGCAATGCTTTTGAGGCCATTCACAGTCAATACAACCTCCATTGCTGTACTTTGGCAAGCCTGCTGATATCGTTCACTGTGAAATACACCTTTGGGGAAGGGGTAGCCTAGGAATCTCTGTGGCACATCTTATAACTGTGTAATGTTGTAG
This sequence comes from Protopterus annectens, assembly GCF_019279795.1. Classification (NCBI taxonomy): domain Eukaryota; kingdom Metazoa; phylum Chordata; order Ceratodontiformes; family Protopteridae; genus Protopterus; species Protopterus annectens. The sequence goes on from NC_056732.1 coordinate 1,313,962,769, forward strand.
TGAGATAACCTAGTTAAGTAGGAGTTCTATTCCCAGACATGGCAAGTGTGGGTGTTTGTCTGTGTTAGAGAGCAATGCTTTTGAGGCCATTCACAGTCAATACAACCTCCATTGTCCTACTTTGGCAAACTTGCTGATGTCATTCACTGTGAAATACACCTGGAGAGCCCAGTAATCTCTGTGGAGTGTCCTATACCTGCATAATGCTGGAGTGTAATAAACTAGTTAGGTAGGAGTTCTACTCCCAGACATGGCAAGTGTGGATGTTTGTGTGTTTGTTTGCCTGTGTAAGGAGCAATGCTTTTGAGGCAATTCACAGTCAATATAACCTCCATTGCCCTTCTTTGGCAAGCCTGCTGATGTCATTCACCTTGAAATACACCTTTGGGGAAGGAGTAGCCCAGTAATCTCTGTGGCGCGTGTTATAACTGTGTAATGCTGTAGTGTGTTGTACTAGTTTGGTAGGAGTTCCAATGCCAGGCATGGCAACTGTTAGACTTGGTGTGTGTGTGTGTGTGTGTGTGTGTGTGTGTGTGTGTGTGTGTGTGTGTGTGTGTGTGTGTGTGAGATTGTGTCTCTGTCTGTGTAGAGGTGGCTGTGAGTGTGTAACAAGTGGACTCATTGTGGTGCGGGCTTTGCAAATGTCTTATATGGTGGGCCTATTATATGTCATAATGTCCACCTTACAAGGATAACAGATGTCAAACAGCAGAGAGGCTAGGGTTGTCAATCCATACCCCTACATGTGACATCACAGCCTGGCGAACAAAGTAGGCAACCCTTGTATTACCCAGAGAACACTCTCAACCCATGTCTCATACACAAATACACTCACCTAGGCAACAACCACTTTTTTGGTAGTACCCTGCATATTGCCCACAGATAGTAACCATGGTGTGCTTGCAGTGGACTACAGAGGGCAATGGCACCCTGTCCCATCACTACAATAGGCACATAATTGCAGACAGTGCGCCTTCACTATTTTCCCCACTGGACGCCTGCTGCAATTGTAGTGCCATCAAATGTGACACACAAAGGACATGTAAGCTAAAAGAAAGCGGCAACCTTGAGTCCCAGTCTTTGTAAAACGTCCAATTTATTTAATGACACAAATTACTTCAACCAACAAGAAGTCCACAGATGTAAGATACTAAGCGCTTTCACCCATCAAGCTGGGCATCATCAGAGTACACTGAACATGTTGCAAATCATCCCTTTTATACTTTAAAAGTGCCCTTAATCAAATAATTAAATAATTAACTAATCAATAAGTTAGAACAGAGTGTTTCTTAAAGGTATTACAACCTTTTTCAAACATTGTTCTTAAAATAAAATTATTATTAGACAACATTTGTGTTTGTACAAGAGGTTCCCCAAAATAAAAAACAACAATCAAATTGTTATAAAATTCTAAAATATTGTGTTAACTGGAATACTGAAAATATGAAAATACTGTGGTAAAATTAAGTAACTACAATAATAGACTCATGATATGGTAGTAGTTGCTTTAAAAGCTAAAGCTACTATGCAAGTCAATCTTTCCACATTAATAAAAACTATCTTATAGTTAATTAACAAAATAGTAATAGTGTTACTAAGATATCAATTTTTATAAAAAATATATATTGTATTGTTTTGGGAAATAAAAATATATAAATATAAATATTACACAATAAATATAAATGTCTTTCAATAATAAATATATAATCAATTAACAGAGTATACACAAAGGGAAATATGTGTACATAGATAGAATTTTTAAAATATTTTTTTTTTAAAAAATACACTGTAAGTAATTTATTAATAAACACAGTAGTAAACTTGTTAATAAATTCATATAAAATGAGATCTAAGTTTTAATATACTAGAAATGGAAATTTGTTCATTTAAACCTGGCCATTTACTGGCGTTCACACACAAAGGACATACCATACCTTAAACACATGCCCTATATGGACAGATGCCACTGACATCAGGGAATGCTTATATCATGCTGTCAATGTAGGTGCAGGGTCAACCTGTTGTCCATTGCCAGTTCCCACCACATGAGGCCAGGACTGGCACATCTGATGATAACAATATGTGTACACCACATGGCCCAGACACCCCAGGTACAGTTCCACATGTCACAGAACATGCATGTGGGATGTGTGTGCATTCCAGACACCGTCCATGTCATGGACTATAGAACACATATATGGCAAGCATTGCACAGCACTGGAAACACACAATAGTAACCCAGATGACTGGATGGTGAATACAATACCCACCTGTGTGGGCCAATCCAGACACTACACCCCTGAGGCTCACTGCAGACCATTGGCATGTGGTCTGATGCCAAGGTATACCCTTCACCTAGCCTTGTACAGCCTTCTGGCACAATCAACCACTACACACCTGTGAAGTAATGCACCCATGCATGTCAGTACTGGCACCCTGTGTCTGTGTATGTGTGTGAAGTATAATGATTTTGACCCCATTCACACTCACTACAACTCCCATTGGCCTACTGAAGCATGCCATCTGATGTCAGACACCTTCACATACCCTTTGCCCATATATCATCTGGATAACCCCTGTGGTGCATGTGATGCCTCCGTATTACTGTATTGTGGCCCACTAGCTAGTTAGGAAGTCTATTCCTGACCCTGCCAACTATGTTAATGTGTGTGAGTCCCTGAGAGAATGTGGCTGTGTCGATGTTGACACCTGTTCATGTGGACAGGCACGTGTACTACACCTACCTTATCGCTCCTATATCACTGTTGCAGATGCCATCAGATATACCTTTGGCCATCTCCCAACATGTAAGCTATGCAATAACTGCCTAGACATGTGATAGCGATACATAGTCAGTCAGGGGTGTGAAACCTGGTGCTGGTAAGTGTGTGACACAAAGGTTTTACTCTCCCACCCCATCCCTGACTTACTTTGTCTCTGTCTGTTTCTCTCACTCCCTTTCTGGTGGATGTGGAGAAGTACACCTGCTTTGCTTAGGCAGCAGCTTGTGTTTTGTAAGGGATGCTCATGATCAGCTGATGGCCTCTACACAAATTGCAGTTCCCTCTCTAGCTGATTGCATGTGGAACAGCTGTGGTAACATTCCCATAGCCAATTGCATGGAAACACACTACAATATCTAGGAACATCATGTGGGTGTTGGGCATTTTCATTCACTGTGAGCAGGACCTCATGTTGGTGTTTTGGCAAACAGCATCACAGATAGTATTGGGATTTACCTCTAACAACATACACTGTCGAGACAAGCCAACAAACAGGAGAGGGATGTGCCAGACATGACTACAGAATGGAAGTGTTGCTCTTCTGCATTTGGAGTAATGTTGGTTTATCAGGGTGTTTGTGGATATGGCTGGTCCACATGATTTAATACCTGTCATAACAATATTATGCGTTATGAGGAAGCTCCCACCTGTAGGGTTATCTGCCGACTGGGCAGTGTTTGGAGTCTTATGTTTCTTGTGTTACTCACAGATCACCTATCTTAGAACTGCAGAAGCATAGTCTGAGGATTGCAGTCAGTACATGGTGACAGCCATGAAAGTTACTGACTTCATATCCCTCAAAAGACATATGTTACAACAAACCCTGCTATGACAGTAAATGTATGAGGGTATCACAGCAACATGCCAATACTGGCACAGTATTTCTGGTCTCAGCCACAAATCTGTCAACCTTTGTACATATGTCGTGCAGTAAGAGGTGCATATGTTCTGTACACCATTATTTATTGACATCATACATGATAACAAGCCAGTGACATATCAGACTGCTAGACATGTTATGTATAGTAGGGATTATTTCTGAGGACATAACCTGGGCATTCTGCAGCTGTGTGTACAGTACTGGGGTCTGTGTACATATGGTGATTGTCGACAGTATGTGTATTGCGTATACGTACCTTGGCCTGTGCACAAACTGTGGTAGATGCCATTGTTTTTGGTCCTGTTCTATCTGATGTTACATGCTGCTCCAGTGTATAATACCCTATTGGCTCACATATCTGTAGGGCCAAACACACACGTGTTCCATACCACAGACAGGCATCAGACCACACTGTGTCATGACCCAGTTTATGTAGGGTTAGTGTGTGAGTGGCACATATGAGGATGTTGTTTATCAGACAGTCCATATAGTGTCATATTAAGCTTGCATACCATATGTGGCTGTGGCTGTGTTCACATTGGTTGTGGGTATGCACTTTCTCACAGGTGTATGTTACTCTGTGCTGTGACATGCATGTAGAGCCTGCTATATTTGCAGGTACATGTGTATTCCCCCATGCAAAATGTAGTCCAGTATTGTGGCAGTCTACCTGTTGTGCTTACATGCCTATCAGCTTAGTGTAATTACCCAGTGTGCTATGTCCAGATATTTGCAAGACATACTGCTGCCAGGCCACCATAACTGTTGTATATTTCTGACAAAGCAGTGGGATTCTGCACAGATGTATGTCACTAACTACTGTGCAGTATGTGGCCATGTGACCTCTGCACCACCAAGTATTACGTGTCAGGACAGACTGGCGTGTGTGAATGCATAAACTGTGTGGGCATATGTAGTCCAGTATTTACGTGATGTACCCATGTACCTGGCTGTTAACATCCACATTGCCAGGTGTAGTCCACATGTCTCACACAAAGGGGATCTGTGTACACCTCTGGACTGACCACAGAGTGCCAGACTGTCCACATATATTGGTCATATCTCTGCTGTAGTCCACAGGATCATTATTGTGCTAGCAGTGGTACTGTACTATGATGTCCTTAGAATGTCTGTCAGTAACCAATGGTGTACATGTCAAAAGCAGATGTGACCTCCCACACACAACATGTCTGTTAAGACAACCCCTGTTACAGTAGCAACAGTTTACATATATACCTGCAACACATACATGACATCCCTTTACACTAAGAGGTTGGGACTATTGGTGCTAAGGTAGGACTCCACTCCACGGTTTGGACATATGGTAAACATATATATATATATATATATATATATATATATATATATATATATATATATATATCTATATATCATATATCCATATATTTATATAGCTATATAGATATATACATATCTACATACATATATGGATATATATATATGTACACACACACACACACACACACACACACACACACACACACACATATATATATATATATATATATATATATATATATATACGTATACAAAGTCAAATATATACATATGCACAGCTATTTATGTCTAAACATATACAGATATATAAATATATATGTGCATATATTTACGGATATTTATATATATATATATATATATCTATATATATATATATATATATATATATATATATATATCGACATAAATAGGTATATATTTGTACATATAGGATGTGCATACGTATATATATATATAGACATAAATAGGTATATATTTGTACATATAGGATGTGCATACGTATATATATATATATATATATATATATATATATATATATATATACACACACACACACACATATATATATTTATATATATGTGTATGTATATATGTATATGTATACAAAGTCAAATATATACATATGTACAGCTATTTATGTCTACATATATACAGATATATATATATGTGCATATATTTATGGATATTTACATATATATATATATATATATATATATATATATATATATCGACATAAATAGGTATATATTTGTACATATAGGATGTGCATACATATATATATATATATATATATATATATATATATATATATATATATATACACACACACACACACACACACACATATATATATATATATATATATATATGTATATATGTATATATATATATATATATATATATATATATATATATATATATATATATACACACACAGATCTACAAATGGCCACATATATGATGCACTATACAGATGTGTAGAAATACATATATATGAATATATATGTGTATGTACATGTAGGCATATATCTACATATGTATATGTATATATCCATATCCTTGTCATGTAAACATTACGGTTGTGTATACCTTCCCAGAGGTATCACACCATATCTATCTGATATGTGCATATTTAGATATAACAATATATGTGATGCAACAGTATTATCACTAACAAGTACTACACAATTGTGGAAGTCACAGCAATTGTTCAATACTATTCAATATGTGTACTGACAGATATATTGGAAAAACAACAACTGTCTTCGTAGCTGTCATGGTGTAGTTGTTAACTGTTGTAACAATAGTGTACAAGTTCCTGGGTTCAAGACCTGAAAGGGCTGTTTGTTTTTTCTGCTTTGCAAAATAAGGGCTGTTGGATAAAGAGTGGTTAAGGCAGTTTTGAACAGATTTAAGGGCATTTGCGTGGGTTTGCGTGGAGCTAAATGATGCTTATGTGTGGTTAAACGTATGGGTGCTTACACCATGTACGCTTCACTTACCAACACGCAAATGTGCTTAGCTGTTATATTGCAGCAATGCTGACACCTGCTAAGCATGGCTCAGCCATGGTAACCAGTGCTCATATCCCAGTCTGATAACATAGCAGGGTTATGACATCTGCAATAAGTGTATGTAATGCCATGTACAAAACGTGTCTATGTGCCGTACTGTAGCAAGGGGTGTCAGTTTCATGTCTGGGACACTCAGGTATATAAGACCTGTCCATCATTCTTATCCATGTGAATGTGTTACATACAAAGGTAGTAACCCAGGTACTGTGCTGTCACACAGGAATGTAGAGTATCATGCCGTTACTACTGTTGGCAGTGCTTTCCCAGGCAACAGTAGTACTGGCAACAAGCACCCCTGCAAGCATAGCTGGACTCTGAGGCCTCACTGTTCCTGGTGTGTGAGCTGTGTTACAGTATATATCCCATACTGGATAATGATCTGACATGTGGAAAGTAACTGTTGGCTACTGTCTGTACAGTACATGTCAGTGAGGGCTTTCACTATGTAGTAACGGCATACATATTGTTGTCAGATGTCTGTCTGTTGACACATTCATCCCACTGCATAGCTAGTAGCCAAGATGATGTCTGTCAGTCCCTGTACAGATGTGCAGATGGCAGGTATCCAGCTTGGATACGTACAGGCAACCTATGCTTGGCTGACACTGACATGTCTACCCAGCTGTATTATAACTGGCACAGATAGGACACAAAACCCTGTATGCACCACATGCCACAGGTACCTCCACTACACTACCACAGTCAACAGAACATGATTGGGAATAGGTCTCCATCACAGACACTACCCATATGTTGTAATACATGTTACATACATGTCCACTGGATCACCTCAGTGGCCATTTACAGGAGGCACACAGAGGATTGGCTGATGCATCTCACTGTCACCCTGAGGGTCACCCAGTGGTGTCTGTCAATAGATTGCCTGATGGCACATGGCAGGTGGCATGATTCCACTGTACACACATCCCCTACACTTCCCATCTCTCCATGGACAATTGTCAGGTACACACTTATGACCACCTGCAGCTATGCACCCCAATACTGACAAATGTGTACATGTGCATTACTGAGAATATCAGTGTCTGTGTGCTAGTACACCTGTAGTTAGGAATACCATGAGGGCATTCACAGCCACCGCAACACCCATTGCCATAGTAAGATGTGTCTGCTGCTGTACCAATCATTACATGTACCCTGTTATGCTCCTCTCCATAATGGCTACAAGAGCTTTGCAGTACCAGCACAACAGTGTTGTATGAATGGGTTGATAGGCATGGGATGCCCATTGAGTTTGGGCAAGTGTGTGTATGTGTGCATGTCTGTATATCAGTAGGGTACAGCATTCCGAGGCCACATACTCCTATTACAATACACATTGCAACACAGTATTACAGATAGTGATCTTGCTGCCCATAGGTGAGGCATGACAATGCATCATCCTATTATGCCTGCGGCATGTGCATTAGATGCATATTCCTGTAGTATCACTGTTGGATGGACAATGGGTTGTATCTCAGTCGTGGGCAATGTGTGATGGCGGGTATGTCAGAGTGTCATCATAGGTTCCACTGTGTACAATATCCTCTGTGGGGTGTGGGTGCTGTGTACACTGTCATTACACCATGGTAACCCCGGTACATGTCCCATGCACCACTTGATGGTTACCACTATCACCATCAACCATACAGGTAACTGACACCACAATCTAGGCCAATTATGCATGTGCTGTGTGCAGCCTACCTGTAACACATCGGACACACTGACAAGTTAGTTGGCACTGATATGCCCAGGTCTCGCAGATGTGTGTCTGCCTGCTGTGTGTCTGTTAATGTGTATATGGTGGTATGACACACTATGGATTGTCCATATACAACTATTACATCCCCCATTACCATACAGTACATGTCTGTGGATGTTCTGCGTGTAACATGTAACCTGGAACATACCTCATCCTAAACGCTGTATGGTGTGTGCAGTGAAAGCTACACACATCAGTAGCACTACATACCTAGGTAGGGGTCTAGTCCCAGTGTTGCCAAGTAAGAGTGTGTGTGTGTGTGTGTGTGTGTATGTGGATGAATCTACATCAGGTTGCTGATTATACATGTCCAAGTGGGTCACCTATCCATGTGGCACAGGCAGTAACTGTTATACAGACCTGTGACGTGTTCAACTCAACCCAGAATATGTCACAGCCATGGTGTCACCACAGTGCGATACCCCTTGTGGAATATGACTGCAGACCATCTTCCTGCTGACACATGTACACCTACAACACAAATGGATAACATTATGGAGACCACAATCACTCAGTGTTACTAACAGCTATAATGCATCATGGCTGAACAGCTACACTACCTGACATGTATGCATTAAACATTACTGCTGACAACATGTTACACAGCAGTACATTGGTACACTGTAGTACAGTCACCATGTGCATCAGAACTATATTAGCCTGTCCCTGCATCAATGTTATGGATGACAGGGATGTGGCACAGGTATCAACATATGCACAGGGTGTGTTGTTGGTTTGCCAGAGACCGAGGGTGGGCCATAATTTTGACACTATATGTGTGGGTAAGGGGTGTAAATTAGCTGAAATGGGGGTGGTGATGTGGTGTGTGTAGGTATGGGGTTGCCCTAGGTGTGTTTGTATAGTGTGTGGGGATGTATGCACAGTTCTGCCATGTGGCTGCCCTATACAGGTGCTTCTTGGACAGCTGCAGCCCATACCTGGCAGGGTGCACAGTTCATGGCCTCCAGCCATGGACACATGGGGTGTGTCTGCCAGGGTTCCCATGGGCACATCCAGGTACAGGCCTAGATGTGCTACTCTCCCCTGATGATGATAGATGTCTGCAGGAACCAGGTCCTTCCTGGGACTGGCCAGAGCCATGTGCACATGGCCTGCTGTGGTGTGGCCAGCACCCCCCCTGCAGTGCTGGGGCTGGTACTGCCACTACAGGAGCGCCTTGGTGTCCTAGCACATCCACATCGACCATCAGCTGTAGGGGTTGCTGGCCTACATCCATGCGGCCATTGCCCCACTCCCACCACATGTTCGAGCATGGAAAAACCATGGTCAGTGAGGCCTACCATCTCAACCAACCATCTATCCATGACCTCGGTATAATCATGGAGGGCACCTGCAAGATCATGGAAGTTGTCGCTTACAAATGAGAGAGCAGCCCTCTGCAGCCTCAGGCCTTGTCTGGTGTACAGTTCCATACATGCCTGCGCCTCCATAACAGTCTGAAACATGCACCTGGTGGTACTAGTTGTGGCATTTCTGCCAGGGGCGTGATGACCAGCGGTCCTACCATGAGCACCCCAGTACATCTGCCTATGTGGTGCCCTGCCAGACATCCGGCTATGCCTGCTGTGACCAGACACAGTAGGCATAGATACCACACTCTCCTGTGCATTGCCAACAACTGCCAACTGTCCCTCTGCTATGGCCACTGGGGATGGGGTATTTATAGGCACTGTAACGGAAGCGGGGTTGGGGTGGCTAACAGGGGGATGTCAAACAATGGTGCAGTTTCAGCCTCTGATAACCCTGCCTGTGCCTCAACAGTCCTATCATCATCTTCAGTATCTGTATGGACACCAACATCAGATTGCATGCAGGAGGGACCGTGACCCACCTTGCCACCTGTGGGAGAAAACAAGAAATGCACTTTATGACCTGTATGGCATTGCCTAACAGTACACACACACACACACACATACACACACACACACACACACACACACACACACACACACACACACACACACACACACACACACACACACACACACACACACACACACACACACACACACACACACACACACACACACGCACACACACGCACACACACACTTACAGGTGAGGTTGCTCAAAGATAGTACATACAGTCCTCCCAACTTGAAGGAAACCACACAGCCAGATGGATTATTTTAGCGCTTTCTTTCACTTTTTATTCTAAACGTGAACTTCCTCAGAAAAAACGGGAGATCTCCCAAACTCCCGTTTTTATACCAAAAGACAGGATGTGATGTATATTTACACTTTTTATAAAATAATTTATCATTCACTTTCTAATAAATATTCTGTTCAAATACTAAATCTCACATTGAACAAACATACTTGTATATACAATTAGTTGAAACATACATTATTTTATGCAGCAATGTTCCATCTTTGTCTATGCATTATTTTACAAAATGTATCTTAATAGTAAAAATTATTGACAAACTTTTCTGTATAAATGTCTATGGATGAATGACTAATTTTCAAACCTCTCTGCAAAAAATTATTATGGAGGATGTGAAAATAAAAATGGAAAATCAAATAAAATGCAATAAAATAATTTTTTGCAGAGAGGTTTGAAAATTAGTCATTTATCCATAGACATTTATACAGAAAAGTTTGTCAATAATTTTTACTATTAAGATACATTTTGTAAAATAATACATAGACAAAGATGGAACATTGCTGCATAAAATAATGTGTGTTTCAACTAATTGTATATACAAGTATGTTTGTTCAATGTGAGATTTAGTATTTCAACAGAATATTTATTAGAAAGTGAATGCTAAATTATTTTATAAAAAGTGTAAATATACATCACATCCTGTCTTTTGGTATAAACGGAGTTTGGAGATCTCCGTTTTCTGAGGAAGTTCACGTTTAGAATAAAAAGTGAAAGAAAGCGCTAAAATAATCCATCTGGCTGTGTGGTTTCCTTCAAGTTTGTTGGTTACTGATAATCTATTTACATACAGTCCTCCCATTACCCATCTGTCAACATGCATAACATATGGTACTCAGCATGCAGTGCAGCTATAGTCAATCCATGCTAGCAACAGTATACATGTATGTAATGCATGGGCTGTGTTAGTAGGTGATGGTCCTTCCCCTGGAAAACAGTGCACCTATGTACATGGTATTGCTGTGCACCTGTTTTGCACCCTGCCATGTACTGTGCACCATAAATCACAGGTGTACAAACCATTGCTGAATGTGTATTACTGTGTCAGCTATGTTTACTCTAATGCTCACAGCCCCTATGTGTTTGTGCAACACATACCTGGGATGATATGTGGACAGATGTCATCTATGAATGCCTGATGTCTGGTTTACAGATCTCAACATCAGCGGTGCATGTACAACCAATACAATACTATTACACTGACAACTGTCATACCTTACCATGGCTATGGGGGGTGTGCACACCATTATTGATATGACGGACTCTTCCTTGATATGCCATGGGATCACTTCACTGCATATATTAACATTACATGAGGTTGATATGTGACATATGTCTTGTACATTCACATGCAGTGTCTAACAAATGTGTTAGGTGTGCAGATGCTGACCGCGATGCATATACTCCATGGGTGTGTATGTGTGCACACCCTTATCATGACAGTTTTTTGCACCTTTTATGTGTACTACAGCAGTCATGATTCCTGGCAGGGCTATGCCAGCATGGGCCATCTGCATTTGCCAGTATATGGTCAGTCTGCCCTACACATGTCCCCCAACTCTGCATGATTGCAAGGTCTACTCATGTGCACATCCCTTGGAGTTCACACACTGCTGTCACTATTGCTATGGAGTCAGGGTTACATCTGCCACAGTTCCTGAATCTGACTGTGTGCAGATACAGCCATTCATAGCATCCTTAAGATTCCTGCTGCAGTGCACTGGTGTGTCATGTTGACACACCCTCCCCATCTTCAGACTTTTTGCAGATGCTTGACAACTATGGCCTACACATGTGTGTCAGTTTGCAGTGTCCCAAACACTGAACACCATGTGTAACAGCCTAGTGCCAGCTAGTGACTGGCAAAGATGCAGATGTACACTGGCACAGGCACCATACAGATGGAGATGGTGGGCCTGAGGTGGGGTGAGGCATTGGTTGTGCAACACCTGTATCTTACATAATACTGCCTGTAGGTTTCCAATGTAGTCATGGTACACCAGTACACATTACAACACATGACTGCTGGGGACCTCTTCTGTTATGCATACACTACCTGTAGAGAGGCATGGCTGATGTTTCCTGTGGTACAACTGTCACATCTGTTTACCCTAACTCACAGGCCACATGCTTGCAGAGTCCGGGCAATTGCTGACACTGGTACCGCACAGCCAGTACTCGCTGGACATTCCTATTACCCCCTCAGTGCTGTGGCATGTTAGTGGGCAGCCTTCATGACCAGTTTGCTACATGTGACAGCATTTGTCTTAGGTGGCCATCAGTTTATTTCCTACATCATTCCTATCCATACATCCTTGCCACATACATGACTGTCTGCACTGTTTGCCATGGCATATGCAATGGTGAGGTATTGCTACATGTGCAGCTCAGGGGTACTACCTGTTGGGTATGGGGCCCATGCCATGTCATGTAAGATGTGTGCAAGCAACGCCTCCCTCTGTTGCAGGTAAGTGTGCACATTTGATGGCCAAATGTCCTGAACAGCAGACCAATACGTGGTGTGACATTAGGGACGTGTACTTGCTGAATGGTACATTTCCATGACAAATGCATGCAGGCAGTACCTCAACAGCTGCCTCCACTATATTTTCTATGGAGTGTGTGCACACATATGCTTCCAGTGTTTGTGAAGGTATGTACTCCCCATTTTTGCCCTAATCTACGATTCCATATTACACACTCAGTGCTCATGTTGGGACCACATTGTGAGTGTTAAGGGTTGTGGACCACAGTATTATGATATGCCATAGTGTAGAACTGTAACAGGTGCCATTGTAATACTGGCATATACACTGTTGTAGCACTGTATAAGGATGATGTTTCACACATATCCCTACTGTAGGCCATGTGTTCCATCATTATGTTCATTCCTGTGGACACATTCTGCAATGACAGACTGTTAGTTATCTTGCAGGTGTCTGACATACCCTACAGATACCCCATTATGGTCACCACTGTGATGCAGTGCAGTTACCAGCAACAATACGTGAACATGTACGGCATGCATTATGGGTAGGTGTGTTAGATGTGTGCATGGAATATACCATAGCCATTACATGACAGGTATATTGGCAAGCACGAACATAAACCATACTCACCAGCTACAGGATGCTGCCTTGGTGGTATACCGGAAGGACCTACATAAGAGTGGGAGAGATGTGATGTCAGTGGCCACAGCTGTGGCATTGCTACAGGGTGGGTGCAACATTACAGTACATCAATAGTATAAGTCCACAATACTACAGCTTATGCCCATCTATTTATTACTACTAAGCAGCAACAGACTATATATATATATATATATATATATATATATATATATATATATATATATATATATATATATATATATATATATATATATATATATATATATATAACATCTCACATATGCATGATCTAACTGTACAGATGTGGATGCATACGCAACAGTGGTCTACTGATGTGCCCTGTGGCCTTACCTGCATGCTCATCAGCCAGTGCGTGGGTAGCACCCACCTCCACTATGATCTCCGCCAGTTGTTGTGTGTGTGGGCGGGCAGGTGCCATGAGGCTGATGAGGAGCTCCTCAACATGTGTTGGGGGGGATGGATGGCATGACCTCCCTGTTGCAAGGTGATCCCCCTGGACTGCAGCAGCATGCTGACAGGTATTGTGAAGCAGGTCACTACAATGATGCCAGACCTGCCCATAACTACAGTTATGCAGCCCAACATCATTGACTCTGTGGACTAGATCATTCCACAGGGTGGTCCACTCCCGCTGCTCATGGGCTATCCTGTTGAAGAGAACCTGATAGTGCTGTATCAGGTGGTTAAAAATTACCTTATTTTCTGCCACTGAATACACTGATAACCGGCTGTGGGACATCTTTCCTGAAAGACATAAAGATGGAAACAGGTCTGAGCAACTCATACATCAAGGTTACCATAGTTTGTAATACACATCTCTGTCTCCCCTCACCATATCAGTGACAACAAACTGTTCACACAACTCAATAGGTATGGCTACAGCTTACCTAGCATTGGGACAGATATTGTATTGTTCCACGCTTTGTGCTATGTGTTTGTAGCCATGTTCCCTGGGGGGACACTATCATTGCTGGCCTGTTACTATTTTACCTGCATGCCATTGTCAGGGCCACTATGGTTCCATATAAGCATGTGGTATGCTTGCTAGCGATTTCTGCACATCTGTCATTCTGTGTTATTGGGGATATCTATGCATGCTATTGGACATGTTCCAGGATTGTGTAGACAATTACTACTCACATATGTTCTATGACAGTGACACAATAGCATGTTTAGAGAATAGTTGCCAGCAGAACCACCTCTACCACCTCATATGATCATGTTACCAGGCCATATCACATGTGGGACCCACCCTGGATCCTCCTTATCTACTGGTCCAGCACTAACTTCAGGTGGAACCACCTTAGGGGATGGTGCCCACCCCGGGGGCACACACAGACATGATCCTGTCACCCGAGGTCAGGTCCAAAGTCTGTTCCATAGGGGGCTCCACAGAAACTTGTGGGATGTGCTACAGCACCATGAGGCCCTCAGTACACAATCACAGGGTCCACATGCTCCTCCTGCTCAACATCCAGGCCAGGCACCTTCAGGGCCATGAACCTACTGCTGTGACTAGCAATGGGTGGGGGTTTTGTTCCCATTGTTTCCATATGGGAGCTCATGGGGCTTTCACATCACAGATCACACCCACCATCCAGGGTGTTTACCCACCACATGTGTCATATATCACCCCTGTAGGCTGTCCCCTATATCTACCAACCCAAACCACCTCCAAAAATATACCTGCTATCCTTCCCCAAATTCCCATTCCCTACTTCACAAACAAGGGCAATGTGGTCCCAACAAGGAGTTCACATGTGACATAACCATCCATGTTGCACACACTTACAGCTGTATATATCTGTGTGTATTGCTATGTGTGATGTTCCCTCACACATAGCATGCAGCACTGTGAAGGAAATATAGGAGACATGTATTTATATACA
Source organism: Protopterus annectens (assembly GCF_019279795.1). Taxonomy (NCBI): domain Eukaryota; kingdom Metazoa; phylum Chordata; order Ceratodontiformes; family Protopteridae; genus Protopterus; species Protopterus annectens. Next base: position 1,313,978,290 of record NC_056732.1, read on the forward strand.
TATGTGTTTATATATATGTCTACATATGGGTGTCTGTATATTTGTATATATATATATATATATATATATATATATATATATATATATATATATATATATATATATGTATACACACATATACATACCTATATATATGGGGTACATTCAGACATCAGGTCCACAATCTGTAACTCTCCTTCATGCACAGCTGCACTGTTCTGCCTTGCTACAACACAGACAGGTGCCACATACGGACACAGCCTAACATTAGGGGAGTATATATAGGGCCAGATTGCAGGTAAGCCTATTACACACCTATGGCATTTCAGCTTGCTACAATACATGGTAACCTGAGTGTCCTGCAAGTGATGGGCTCTGGAACCCACGTGCCCATCATTATGGCATTACTTCCACCCCCAGCTATTGGCCACAGTAATATACATGCTTTCCATTACACAACACACACTATGATGGCTTACATCTTGTCAGTCAATGCTGCTCTGCACAGTTGATGGGTATGGCCCATCACCCACAGGGACAGACTCTATTGTCCATAGCAGTTGTTCAGCTGAACATCATTACAGCAACAACACCTGATGGCACTTATAAATCATTCCACATCATCTATCCCAGTATTATGGACCAAGTACTACAGTCAATTACATGAATATATACTTCACATACCTGTTGTGGAAATGAGGTCTGTTTTGGATAGTTTCCTTGTAGGAGTATTTTTTTATCTCCTTGGCTTTGGCTTTAGCCTGCTTTCTTTCTAGGTTTGTTTGTTTGTTTGTTTCTGTTTCTGTTTCAGTTTCGGTTTTGGTTTCTCTCTCTCTCTCTCTCTCTCTCTCTCTCCCTCCAATAAATGGATTGAGCTGCCTGGAATAGATTGAAGCATGGCTTTTGTAGGTGATACACATGATCAGGTGATGGCCTCTGCACCAATCAGTGTCATCCACTTGCTACCTGCATGCAGCATGCTGTGTAGTACTTCCAATTACCACTGTCATGGCAACCCACTACTATAAATCCCTACATCATGTGGGTGTGGTCAATTTACCTTTCTTATATGGTGGACATCCTATCTGTGTGTGGGCAGCAGTATTACAGACAGCAGTTAGCAATACCTCTTAGAAGAGAACTTACACACTCAGGCCAGCTACATATTTGTATGAGGTTCCAGCACTACAGAGTGTGAGTAGTATTGCTGTATGCATTGTATAGCACCAGTGTTACAGGGTTTGTGTGTACATACTGGTTTAACATGGAATGCAGTCTGTCTGCATAGCTCTCAACTGTGGGCCTATCCATTTGATGGCCGGAGGTGTGCCTGTTATGTTTTGTCTGTTCACCACACAGGTCATGTGTCAGATATATCACTGGCAGTGTGTGTGCTGAGTGCTATCAATACATGGCTACATCCATTTGTGTTTCTGACTTCATATTCCTGACTAAGGGTATGTTGCAGACTATCCTTTAACACCAGCAACTTGCTTAGCATATGACAACACTATTTCACATATGGGCCTGTGTTCCCGTCTCTGTCCTCCACCTACATACCAGGCTTTGTCCATATGACATGCAGTCAGGGGTTGTTATGTAGTGGCCTGTGAGTATGTCATGCTGCTATTCCTGCCATCATTCCACTGCTGTTGTGGCCCCCACACATATTGTGGGGTTGGGTCCATATATGTGTGGGCTTCATCTGCACAATACATGTGTGCCCTTCTGCAGTCCAGAGGTCAGTGTATGCAACAGTGGTGTATGCCCCTGTAAGTCAGTCTATGGGGGGGTGCACCATAAATAACATAGGCTGTACAACATGTGAGGGATATCAGGAGTAAGCTGCCTTAATGTATATGGATCTACATTACCATACATTTCACCTTGGGAAAATGCTGGCCTACTGCTTCCTGCCATACAGACTGTTCTGTTTGTCAGTGTGATTGTGATGGTTTCAGTTATGCCTTGTTATGTAACAGATACATCCCATTGTGTCAGCTGAAGTCTTTTTCCCCTAGGGATTGCGTACAGAGTGTAGTTAGAGGCTGCTGAACAATACATTTGCATTACTTACTGTTGATTGATTGTTATCCTGTGGCCTAGTCTGTCTTTACTGTTGTACTACTTGAAGGCCTTCATTTGGACAGCAACATATGTTATGCTTTTTGGAATCCTGTATTAAATGATTTGTTTGAGAGTTGCATTAATCTGTTTGTATGTATTGTTAGAATGTGCTCAACAATATACTAAGGTTGAAAGTAATTTTGCTACAAATATGCAAAATAAATACAGTATAAGATAAAGCCTGCTTAAATGTAGAAATAGAGTTTAGCAATATGTGATTAGCATCCATACTAAATGACTGTGACTTGAAAAATAAGAAATCTGCTGAATGGACATCTTTCCTTAGAGACTTAAAAACAAGATGTATGCATTTCATTGTCAGTGAGAGCAAAAATGTAAAATCGGCTTTTTTAAAGACACTATTACAATGTGTTTCCTTAAAAAAAACATGTTTTTCTGCACTTATCAGCATTTGTACAAGAACAAACGTTCTTATAGAATGATCCAAATAGAAAACTAAAGACAAAAATAGGATGTTCAGACTGTCAGAAAAGCTGGCCTGTTATAAATTCAGCAAAAATATGACAGGACATTGTTAAACAAGGAAGCTTAAAAATAATATTATTAAGTCAGCATTTGCGTTAGCATCTGCAACAATCAGTATTGTTTCTACAGGATGAGCAATTCCCTAAAACAGAATACAAAGAGGAAATGTATATGTGTGTGCATGACTAAAATTGTATATAAAGATCTGTATTAATCCAGTTATGTTAGGGGTATTGGTAGGGACATATTTGTCCCGAGGTAAATGTTATAACATCCATGCTGATTGAGAAGTAAAGTAGAACAATAACTAAATGGTGTAACATTAGTATGTGTGGTTTGTTATAAAAGGCTATTTGTTACTGCTCTGAGTTGGGTGCTGCAAAGCATATTCTTTTATCAGTGTACATTCTGCAAGCTTCTGTGTGCAACAAGACTGTAAATGCAACTATAACCAGACTTTGATTTCAGCAGAATCCAGCCAGCAAGACTGAGAGTCTTAAGAAGACTTCAAATCCATCACAGTAAGCAGCACCATATAATTTTTCAATGGCAAGCTAGCCTGCATTCGAACACAGAGGAAGTGGTAAGCCCTGCAGAGGGTCACTTCAGTCAAATTGCAGTAACTAACATTTGTACGTATGTGTAATTTCTAAACAGAAGTATTCCAGTTTATGCAGCTTACAGTAGTAAAGTTTTTTCAGAAGTCTGAATCCAGATTGAGCCTGCAGTGCAGGAAAGTCATAGTGCCATAAATTCTCCAAGAAAAGGTGGATATCTACTTTGTACAGCAGTCCGCTGCCTGTTGTGCTTCACCAGCTTCTCAAGTCACTTTGAAAAATTTCCAGCCATCTGCAACAACAGCCTGATCACCTGTTTTCTTGCTCACTGGTAAGACTTTTTCTGTGTCACATTTTTAGTATGGATGCTATCAGACAGAATTCCAGCAAATGTAAGTCAAGTTTTACTCTTAATGTAACAGAACAACCAGATAAAATATGGAGTAAATTGCAATGTTGGTATACACAACACATTAGTAAGTGTAAAACCTTATTAGGGCAAATTGACATACAGGCATTATGTAAGTGATATGTAACATTTGATTGGTATTTGCAACAAAAAAATGAAGTATATCATATTAAATATTTATTGTGTGATTCACGAGAAACTGCATTTTGTGTATTATGCTATAAAAAAGTATTGCATGATATTGCTAAAAAATAGACTGTGAAGACAGATCTGTTCATGATCCAGAATTAACTAAGGGTAAAGAGTTTTCATTATATCCAGATGTAAAGCAGTTATGTCATGTCAGTACATTAATCTCTGAATTACAACAGCAATAAAATCTGTTATTGACAGAGTCCCCTGTAGATCTTGTAACTCCCTTTAAAAATTATGTACAAGCATGGAATGATGCCACAGCTACACATACAGATGAGGACAGAAACAAAGTTTATGATACATTGACAGAAGAATTTAATACATTTTTAAAAGAAAAACAAAGTGAGTTTAAAAAGTTCAGAATTGACATCCAAGATCTCTGTCAAAAGTGCATAGGAGCCCTGCAGTCTAAAGAGGAATCTAATAACAGGTATCATACCTCCCTTAAACAATTACAGGTAGAAATGACAGACCTTAAACAGCGTCTGAAGGAAAAAGAAGAATAATTAGATGAATTAACAGAGACTAACCTCCAAAATAATATTTTGATATCCCAGCTTAAGGAAGAGTTAAAAACACAAAACCAGTCCAAATTATAGAACAGGGACAGGGAACCACTACAGATTTATATACACAGTCTAGGTTATTACAGACTTTGCCATAGTGGAATGATAAAAAAGGCATATTTTATAACATGCTTGCATTTGAAGAATGGGTGGCATATACAGCAGGATCTGATATATTGACAGATGCATTACTTAGATGTTTCGGGATTTTCATTCCCAAATGTTTTAAAACTTTCATTCAATTAAAACAAGGTGATTATCAGTTAAACAATAAAGTAGGATGTATGACAGCCATTTTAATGACATTTACACAAGGGCAGCCTCTCACAGCCAAATTATTAGATAATTTTAAAATTACTATCACAGATAAATTAATGGAACAAAGTGAATATTTTAGACTTGCATTTCAAATCATATATCAAGAAACAGACTGACATGGGAAAAAGAGAAATACAAAAACAGCCAATACATTGCTTCTTAGAACAAGTCAAAGGGGTTCCAGGGGATATTAAATGTATCTATGAAGAAAATTCTGATACCCTTACTGATTTGGTAATTGGTGAGGTAAAAAACAGGGGAAGGCAAATGTGGTGTGACCAACCACCAGCAGAAAGAGCTGCGTCAGCACCATCAGCTCCTGCCTCTATGTCTGTAGTACCAGGATCAAGCACAGGTTAAAGCAAAAGGCCTCAGTTACATCGAGTACAGCCAGCGGATGGGCCATGGTATGCAGTTCAAATAGATTATGCAGGTCCATTACCAACAACAAAGGGAGGTTACAGGTATCTACAACTAGTAGTGGACGTCTTTTCAAAATGGGTAGAAGCAATTCCTACCAAAACCATGACAGCAAAGACAACAGCAGAAGCTTTATGGAAAAATATTTTCTGTCATTGGGGATGGCCACAGTTCATAGACTCAGACAATGGCCCACAGTTTATTAGTGATCTCATTAAACAAATGTGTAATTTGTTAGTCATACAGCAAAGACTTCATGTACCATACCATCCACAATGCAATGGCATTGTAGAACATATGAATTGGACATTAAAAGAACGTCTAAAAAAGGCATGCTTGGAAACGGGCAATACATGGGTACATCATCTGCCTGGTATTTTAATGGGTATTCCAGCAACACCAAACAGCAAAACAGGTATTTCCCCATATGAAATAATGACAGGCTGCAAAATGCCCATACAGTTACCATTTGACCCAGATTTACCTTAATGGTACGCCCATGCTAGAAATCAGCAAACATCAGGAATGGCTAAAACAAATTACTAGTATATGTGATTATAATGCAAGGGAGCAAGCATTCCATCTATGTAGAAAAGGTGCCAGTATTACCAGCTGAAGAAAACCTTCCCTGTGGAACCAAAGTATTGGTAAAAACATTCCAAATGGAAGTACCATGGGCTAGCAATTGGCAAGGCCCTTTTGAAGTAGTGGAATAAATTGGATCATTAGTGTACAAAATCAAAGGAAAAAAGAAAAACAGAACAGTGTTTGTACATAAAGATCAACTAAGAATGATCAAAAATAGTGAGTAATGTAAATCTGATTAAATGTATTCTCTTTTAGGTTTTCATCAGAGAAAACCATAATGAAATTGACATGGTTTAAAGTGCATCCTTTTGGAAATCCAGTTTCGAATGATCAAAGGCAAAATGATTCAAAAATGGTATTTCTATTTAAACGATGTTTTTTAAGTTGATAATAGCTATCATACTAACTATTATTGTATTGCTTAGTACTAAATTATACTTACAACCTATTAATCAAACTGTAAAGTTACATAAGAGAGAGAGAGTAAAGAAATGTGGAAAAATGAACAAGATTGGTCACCATCTTTTAACACTTTTTTGACAAGGCAATGTTGGTATGCAAAAAGCATGAATGTTTGTAATTGTTGGGTATGTAGTTTAATACCAAAAATAACAGGGGTAATGCCTCTAATACCTATTCCACTAAATTCTCTTAGTAGTTGGAGGGTATTAATAAATGAAACAGGAGATCAAGTCATAAATGTACAATTACGTAAAGCAATAGTACAGTTATCTGCAATAGTGCAGGGAATCACATGTTTTCAACAAAATGGAACTGTTTCAGTGGGTAATAGCAATTGTATTCAAACAATTGAAATGATAAATTTTCACAACCAAATACCAGTAAGTGGAGTATTTTCTCATGGTTTTCCTATTTTAATACCAATTAAGGGTCAGTTAATATTAAGTGACACAGCAGTATTTCATTTTTCACAAAATTATAAAAATGAGTGTAAAACCAATATTACATGTTGGCAAAGTAAAACAGATAAAAACTTTACAGTTGTACATGATAAAACCCCTACTATGGGGCACGTAAATGGCAGTCTGGTAAATAGCAGTGTTGCTCTATTAGATGGGTTATATTACATCTGTGGTAAATATGCTTATAAATGGTTACCAAAGGGATGGGATGGCACCTGTTATATAGGATTAATGGTACCAGTAATGCATCATGTAAAAGTGTTACCAAAAGGAAGCATTAGAAATGCAAAAAAGAAAAGGGATATATTACCTGTGATTGAAAGTCCATAAAAATCCAGTAGACATCTTAGATACATCACATATATATCATCAAAATCTTAAATATATTAAATTAAAAGATATGGATTTAGGAGATGATGTAATCTCTGCAACAGGTATTTTCCCTTGGTACGGGGCTGCAAAAGCCACCTGGGAGCTGAGAAAACTATCTAAACTAGTTGAGGTATTGGCAAATGCCACTTTCAATGCAGTCCTTGACATTACTGATGAAATGACAGCTATACGAACTATGGTTTTGCAAAGTCGATGGCATAAGATTACATATTAGCATCCAAAGGGGGTACATGTGCTTTAATAGGAGAACAATGTTGTACATTTATTCCAGACAAAACAGAATCTGTAAAAGCACATTTAGAAGTGATTGCCCAAATGTCTCAACATACTAGAAAAAAAAAATGGAATGATGATTGGAGTGAATGATTTAGTAATCTATTTACAGGATGGACAGGAAAATCACTGTATTTTTAATTTCTTTTATTGTTATTGTAATGCTTGGTTGCATATTATTTACATGTATTAAAGTCTGCTTAGCAAAGGCTAGTCAAGTTACTGTTGTTAATTGCCATATTGAAAAAAAGTATTATCAAATAATGCTGAATTTATTTCCCTGGTTTAAAATAAAAAAGAGAGAATTGTTAGAGTGTGCTCAACAATATGCTAAGGTTGAAAGTAACTTTGCTACAAATATACAACATAAATAATGTATAAGATAAAGCTTGCTTAAATGTAGAAACAGAGTTTAGCAATATGTGATTAGCATCCATACTAAATGACTGTGACTTGGAAAATAAGAAAATTGCTGAATGGACATCTTTCCTTACAGACTTAAAAACAGGATGTATGCATTTCATTGTCAGTGAGAGCAAAAATGTAAAATCTGCTTTTTAAAGACACTGTTACAATGTGTTTTCTTAAAAAAACGTGCATTTATGCACTTATCAGCATTTGCACAAGAACAGATGTTCTTATACAAAGATCCAAATAGAATACTAAAGACAAAATCAGGATATTCACACTGTCAGAAAAGCTGGCATCTTATAAATTCAGCAAAAATGTGACAGGACATTGTTAAACAAGGAAGTTTAGAAATAATATTATTAAGTCAGCATTTGCGTCAGCATCTGCAATAATCAGTATTGTTTCTACAGGATAAACAATTCTCTAAAATAGAATACCAAGAGGAAATGTATATGTGTGTGCATGACTAAAATTGTATATAAAGCTCTGTATTAATCCAGTTATGTTAGGGGTATTGGTAGGGACACATTTGTCCCGAGGTAAATGTTATAACATCCATGCTGATTGAGAAGTAAAGTAGAACAATAACTAAAAGCTGTAACATTAGAACATGTGGTTTTGTTATAAAAAGCTATTTGTTACTGCTCTGAGTTGGGTGCTGCAAAGTATATTCTTTTATCAGTGTACATTCTGCAAGCTTCTGTGTGCAACAAGACTGTAAATGCAACTATAACCAGACTTTGATTTCAGCAGAATCTAGCCAGCAAAACTGAGTGTCTTAAGAAGACTTCAAATCCATCACAGTAAGCAGCACCATATAAGTTTTCATGTATTTCAAAGTCTAAACAGCTATATGACATGGCATATACAACTGTAATAATAAACAAATAAAGCTTTCACATGTATGCAAACCTGTGTGTTGTGTTATATCCTTTGCCTCTCTGTGGGTATATGTTTCAGGCAACGATTGTCTTTTGTATGGGTGACTCATGCGCTGTCCATTTGATAAGGTGGCAACTGAAGAAATATTGGCTGTTCCATATGGTGTGCACCCTCTAAATATGTATCTTCCTATACATATCTCTGTGTGTATATGTGTGTAGTTACATATATATATATATATATATATATATATATATATATATATATTTATATATATATATATACACATATATATATATATATATATATATATATATATATATATATATATATATATATATACATATATATGTGTGTGTGTGTGTGTGTGTGTATCTTGGGAATGTTTATTGCTTCCATATTGTACAGTCCCTACAGTAGCCAGACTGTACTGCATGACATGTTATTGATACCAGCCTATCATACAGGTAGGATGGATTACTGTTAACATTGTGCGCCCATGTTGTGTCGCATCCTGGTTATGGTACTTTCAACTTGCAACAGTTGGTATTGTATTGCAGGGCAGACCTGTTTGGCTGTGGTGGGTGGGGTACTATCAATATGTAAAAGACTTATGTAGCTTGGGCCTCCTCACCCCCATTAATGGTGCCTGTGGTCATATATGTATTTGTTATATATAGATATTTGTATATCTATTTAGATAGAAATACACGTGTGCACACACACACACACACACACACGCACACACGCACACACGCACACACGCACACACACACACACACACACACACACACACACACACATCTTTATGTTTAAATACATTTCCTGTACTGTTGAATGACTGTGCTGGATGATATGTTTGTGAAATCATCAGGGTTATGTTTATTTTACATGGCTTAGTGGTAAATCATGTTGTCTATGGTGTGCAGGGTCTTGGGTTCAAACTTTGCAAAGGCTGTTTATTTTGTTGGTGGGCAGAGCAAGGGCCACTGGACACAGAGTGATTAAGGCACTTTTAAGCAGTTGTAAGCAGGTTTGCACGGGTTTGCCTGGTGGTAAGCACTGCTAACTTCCAGTTACAGTTTCTTATACTGATTTAGCTTCTCAATTGCTTAACCTGTGTAGGCATTGCTTACCCCCATGCAATCAAGGTTAAACCTGCTTACTGCTGCTTAAAAGTCCTTACTCCCACTTACCCTCGTGATCATTTCTTTAAAAGGAATGAAAAAGGGTTGATAGGAAAGTAGTGAAAAAGGGGCACAAAGAGGGAAAGACAGTAGGGAAAATAGCTAGGGATGTCCAGTAAGGGTGTAGGGAAGGTCCATAGCTGCCCATTTCTTCTACAGCAACAGTTGTGCATATACACTGAATTTAGAGATATATTTGGACACTCATACCCCTGAGAGAGTAGTGAGACAACAATTATAATTTGTTAAGCCAATTAGACCAGATTACATGTGTCCAGTGGACATGTGTGCGAAGTGGACAGCTATGTATGGGGCAAGATTTTTTTGGGGAACAGATTGCCCCCCCTTTTTTTCCGGTGAGAGTGGAATGTTGGGGAGGGATAGTAGGTATATTTGGGGAGGTAGGTTGGGTAGGTTAACAGACAAGACAAACAAGATGCATACAGGGGCAGTATATGACACATATGGGGGGGTAAACACCTTGATGGGGAAGGGTGTTTGGAAATCGGAAGCCTATGAGCCCCCTAGTGGAAACAGTGGGACTGAAGTCCCCACCCATGGGCAGTCACCACTGCACCTTCACAGCCCCGAAGGTGGCTGTGCTGAGGGGCTGAGTAGGAGAGCCAGGCCAACCCTCTAGTTGCGACACATGGCCCTCAAGCTGGCATAGCAGATCTCCAATGTCCCTGCGGAGCTTGCTATGCACCATGACCCGGACCTGGCTACAGGTGACAGGTTCCTGTCCGTGCCCCCTTCCGGGGGGAGGGAGCCCCATCCCCTGAGGTGGTTCCACCTGAAGGTGGTGCAGGACTAATGAACGAGGAGGTCATGGGTTGGGTCCCAGACGTGCTGGTGCCTGGTGTCACAGCCAGCTGAGGTGGGACAGGTTGGGCTGCTGGATCGTTCTTCCCAAACATTTTATGGTGTTTAAATTTTATCAACATATGTGGGTTAGTAATAGTCAACACATTCCAGGATTAGGTATAACAGCATGCACAGATATTCCAGTTAACCCAAACACCAGATATGGAACAGTTGCATAGCAAACAGAACACATGCATATATGGGACCACAGTGGTCAATACAACAGCATGCAGGTACATTGATGGGAGAATGCCACCAATGTGGGAGTATTTCAGCATGTCACATGCATAGAAACAAATTTAAATAACTATCAAACAATAGGACATATGTCCCAACAGTAGAGTTAATGCAGCACATACCGATTAAGTTGTGTATTTAGTTTCAATTAACAACTAGTATATTCCTGTAGTTCGCATTACTTTACTAGTCAGTACTGTGATTATTAGTACACTACCATATTGCCTTAGTTTGGACAGTGGCATGGCTGTCAACAACTATATACATGAACTAAGTTTTACCTGCAGTATACACCTCCTACATGATATACCTGTGGAGGTATTGTTTGTTAACACTACCTAACTGTTTCTACACATACTCCCAGATTCCAGGTTGATGTTATGCACATGCCTGTCCATCTCTTATTGCACAGACTCTAGGCATGTCTTCACCACATGCAGGTGAACTTGGACATATTTCAACTATTGCCCTCTTAAACATTTAGTGACTTGTACAATGACAGGTTTATTTTCATTGACATTTTCCAAATATGTACAGGTCTGACAGTCAGTTATATGACATGAAATTCTGCCTACATGTCAGAAATTAGCACACTGATATGCCCGGGGGACAGGGTAACAGCTGGCAGATATGGGCTGATTAACTAGACATTCAGGACAATTCTGTTCACTTGTGGGGTATGATTCTGCATTCCACTTACTATCACTGCCAGGATTCAAACCATGACTGTGTCTGCTAAAAATAAAGCACTGTCCATCACAGTTGAGTGTGCTATATAGATATTGCTATGTATTGTTTGTCTGATTTCTGTCTATAATTCTCCTTGGTTTGACATTCTGACCTTGTAATTACAGCACTCCTATACAGGATTTCCTAGACAGTTGTATTATGTAGTACAGTGTGGGTGACAGTGATGAGTAATACCTTAATATTCAGAGCAATTACAACACTAACAATGCCATACAATACCAGAGTAAAGAGTACTCGTACAGGATATCAATCTTTTATTTCTAGGCACAGTGTTCGTATCTGACAGACCTGTGGGAGCAATGTTTGTTAGCACTACCTGAATGTTGCCACACAAATTACCAGTTTCCAAATTAGTATTATGCACATATGTCTCATTCTGTTACTGTACACACTCTGGTCACAGCTTGACAACATGGGTGTGGAGATGGGGCATACTTGGCTAATTACTCTCATAACATTTTGAGGAGTTACTAGAGTGCCAGGTTTGTTCTTATAGATGTCTGACAATCAGTTGTATGTCTTGTTTGCTGCCTAAACATCTGGGATTATCCCACTGATTTGCCAGCAGGACAGGGTGACAGGCAGCAGATATGGGCTGATTTACTGGACATGTCTGCACAGTTGTGGGGTATGATTCTGCATACAGCCTACTACCACTCCCAGGATTTGAACCATGGCTGTGTGTGCTAAAAATACAGCTGTTCACGTCACAGTTGAGTGTGCTATTTGGATTTTGTTGTCTGTCTTTTCACTGTTTTCTGTCTAAGTCTCTATCAGTTGTACTATATGACCTCTTGGGATTACAGCAGTTATGTGCAGACATTCCTACACATTTTATTTATGTAGCACAGTGTGGGTAACAGTGCTTAATACAAGAGTACTATTAAGTGATTGCAACTCTACATTACCATATGATACCAGAGTAAACACATGCAGTCCAGCAGTTAGACCTTTATTGTCAGGCTATTATGCTTTTATTTACATACAATCTATATGAGACTCTTCCTGCCCTATTCTCTGGTGTATGCAGTACATGCCTTAAACAATACAGGTTTTATACAGGAAATTAACTAACTACTACTTTTAGATTTATTTCCTATGACAGTACATGCAAGAGTATTACTAACCTGCCTCGGGTCGCAACCGCTGCAGTCTACAGGCCTGGGCTTCCTGGTTCGCAACCCGCTCACCTGCCACTGCGAAAGACATAAGAGAATATTTAGCCATACCTATCCATAATATACATGAGCTGGCAATTATTAAACAAGTAGTGGACTGATACTTACACACAGCTGGGACATCCCCTGTCCTCCTAGCATCTTGGATCCATTGATCCAAGAGATCACCCTTTTTCTGCTTCAGGTTGGCATAGTGATGCCTGACCTGCTCACCAATTCTGGGTATGCCAGTGGCACTGGTGAGGTCATGGGCGAGATGGTCCCAGGCTTCCGCTTTGTATTGGGAACCCTGGTACTGGCCCTGCAGCAGTCTCTGGTCATGGTCTTTCACAAGGAGTCCTGCCATGACTCTGGACCCTGGATGCCCCAGTGCTGCACCCGAAAGCACACACCCTTTCCCATTCCAGACATAGTTCCTACAAGGGGAAGCTACAACCAGTTATGAGATGTATTCTTACCTGTTGGGTTTAAATAGGGCCAGTTTCCCACACTTTGCTGTGATTGGACAATTTTGAAAATGCTAAGGTATGGGCAAACCTGCTTACCTAAGGATGGCATTGCTTAAAGGGGTATACCAATGGGCAGACTGAGTTAGCTGGCCTACACATTGCTTACACCTACTAAGTTGAGCTGTGCAATGCTTAGCGTTGCTTAATATTTAATTTACATTATATTTGCTTTTTGGCATTGATTTATTATTCATTACATATTATATATGTGTTTGGTATCCATGATTCATGTGCACATACACTCTATGGGCCCTTAGTGTTTCTTAGGGGATTTCAACACTTTATTACAATGACACCTCAAATCTGGGCTTACTGCAGTACTCCAGTTCACATATTTATGCTATGTAGTAGGTTATACAACATAAAACTGTATGTAGATTCCTTTCACATGTCCAGTTTGATTCTCCTTTAGTGAGGATCTGTTTGGTGATACCTCAGTCTTCTGCACTGTTGTGATGGCTTAGTGGTTAACTACTGTGACTGGTGTCGGCAGGGTCCTGGGTTTAAGACCTGCAAAGGCTATTTCTTGCCAGGACAGCGGCTGTTACGTACAGAGTTATTAAGGCACTTTTTAAGCAATTGTAAGCGGGTTTGTGTGGGTTTGCATGAGGATAGGCAATGCTAACCTTTGGTTAAATATGTTTACAGAGAGTTAGCTTCAGTATTGCTTAACCTGTGTGCAAATTTCTTACCCCCATACAAATGGGCTTAAACTCGCTTACTACTGCTTACATATGCTTACTCGTGCTTATTATTGCTTACTCCTGCTTACCACCACACTAATTTAGACAGTGATATGAAATGGTTCTTGGGAAGGTGGTCGATTTGGAAACTGTATGGATTTATCATTCATTACACATTTTACCTTCCATTTGTATCCCTGATTCTTGTGTACATATACTGTATGAGGCACTTGTGATTATCTGTGGACTTTACAACATTATGACACTGACACCTCACATCTGCATTTAATGCAGTACTCCAGTTCACAAATATATGTTATTTAGTAGGTTATGCAACAAAAAATTGTCATAAAGTGATTTGACATGGAAAGTACTGGAGTGGGACTCAAACCGGGAATGACTGCTCATAAGGCGAATGTTCTGCCCACTACACTACTGCTGAACTATTTCATTTGCATATATCTTACTTTTGTTCCTCTTGTACCCTATAAGCTGCATTAACCGTAGCTAAGTGATGGGCAAAACTCGAGCACCTATGGTTAAATTTAATCTGTTTTATAAAAAAAAAAACACTTCTTTATAGTTAGTGTTTTAACTATTTCTCTTGTAAACTTGGGGGGATGTTGCTGGGGGTATGCGAACACCTCTGAGTGGTCACGCTCATTTTTATTCATACACTGCTGTTCTTCATTGCAGGGGCAAGTATATTCTGAGAGCTCTGCTCTCAGATACAGACCCTGCACTCGAACATGCTCCATGTCGGTTTAGGAGCTCAGGCAGTGCACCTTCATTGATATGCATGGCGTGCTGCCGTCCTGCTCCTAAATGGCCACTTCCGTACAGGACTAGGCTAATCCTGCATGGAAAGCTAGTGAATCCGGGGTGTATGTTAAATGAGAAAATGGCGTGCTATTGAATGCTGCTCTTTAGTAAACAATTATTAATAGAGTGTGCATATGCACTAGTATATGCGTTACATTCTAAGCATTATCAGTCTGCATGTCTATGTAGTAAAGGTGGCAGATGCAGCTGATACAACTAGGAGAGCAGCAGGGGCTGCAGAGAAATACAGCTGTATCTGCAAGCATAAGACAGTAATGTCTGGATTACAGAAATGAAACATGTTGCAAGTATATCTGTCCTATTGCTGTCCTGGTGTAAATCTGATGTGTACAAAGTATATTGTACTAAGGCTATGGATAGAGCACAATTGCAACACATATTTTAAAGTGACACTGACTGAGGCACTTGAAAAGTATAAAAGTTCACTGCAGTTAATTACTACAACCCAGGTGTGTAAATCTTCTGCCACCCCAGCATGTACCACAGTAATGTGGAACATGATCCTACAACTGTGAACCTAAATCATATGTGTCTACCTGCAGTGCAGCTAGAATATAAGGTGGCACAATATGATCATTGATATGTACATATATGTTCCAGCACATACAGTAATCAATAACTACTTTAGTACTGGCACAGTGTAGTTAGTTACTCACTTACTTATTTATTTACCTTTGCTGACCAGGAATGTCCAACTGTGAACCTAAATCATATGTGTCTATCTGCAGTGCAGCTAGAATATAAGGTGGCACAATATGATCATTGATATGTACATATATGTTCCAGCACATACAGTAATCAATAACTACTTTAGTACTGGCACAGTGTAGTTAGTTGCTCACTTACTTATTTATTTACCTTTGCTGACCAGGAATGTCCAATTGGAACCCCCCCCCCCCCACTATTTTCAGCATAATTTCACACAGAAAAAAATTCCATAAGCACTAAAGTATAAAAAGTAAATATGCATCCATAAAATCTCTGAGACCTTATAAAAAAATGTGCAATATAATTCTGAGCAGTATGAATTAAGATGATACTATACATTGTATAAGAACAGTAAATTTTAACTACATGCATTATTGGTTACAAAGGTTCTCTGAAAATGGGAGATAGGATCTATCCATGGGTGTTACATCACAATAAAGGAGAAATCATTATTCTAAAACATAACTATAAGCAACAGCTGAAATAAAAAGTCAATAAATTATGTAAAAAGTGTATACTATTCCACTGTTTTTTGAGAGTTAATGATTCTAAGCATGAAATTTGTGACTATGACCCTAACAACCTGAGCTTAATTAGTATCTTGGGTGCTGGAAGCTCCAGAGCAGGGACAGAGGGAATGAACACCTAATGCTGACTAACCTATCCAGGTGGGAAAGAGGGAGGCACTTTGACCCACTTCACTGCTAGCCCTTATAGGAGTACTAGGGAGAGTCAGGAGCAGATATTGAATTAATGCTCCTGTGTAGTATATATAACCCAGTGAGTTATTCACATGAATATGGGGATGATGCATGTGACTTCATTTGGGTAGCAGTAATATATATATATGTGCTACCAGCCTAAGATGGATATGTCAGTCCATTGAATGGCTTTAAGTTGAATGCCATCCAGTTGATATATAATGGCCGAAAACAATGTTCAGTGATTTTTTTGAGGATACATTTTTTCCATCATTGTGAAAACTTGGAGTTGATATAAATATATTGGGTTGGGGGGGGGTCTTCCTTGCATGTACAGTGCAGGCGGCTTGTGCCCCTGCAAAAAAAGACTGGTTTTGTGAGTAACAAAACTATTTTTCAATTTTTTTTGACTGAATGGCATCCATATAAAAGCAGTTTGGTGATTTCACTTGAACATCAGCCTATGCAGGGATGATTTAGGCTTGGGATGGGGGACACATGATTGGTAAGATGGCCTACTACCTCACACCTGAATCTTGCTGCTGGCGAAAATGAATGGGCTGATAAGGCTCACACCTCAGCTAGGAAACAAATGGCAGTAGCATAGCAAAGGTTGGGTGAAGTGAGCAACTGCTCCATGCAGAAAGTGTTAGGAGGTGTCATTGAGAGTTCCTGCAGTTTAATCAATTTTTTTATTTTTTATTTTTTGGCTCTTCCATTAGCGTGTGTGTGGGATGAATTTGTAGGTAGTTGACTTGTAAGTACCAGTCGGCTATCTCCAAAGTCAAACCCTTTTTTTGTTGTTTTTTTGTCTTTACTTGGGCAAGGGGGAGGTGATACTTTGGGGGGGGGGCAGCAGTAGATAGTAAATATGCCAGCTATGGCTCTGCATATGGGCCATAGGACCTTTTCCCTAGTTGGGAAATGAATGGGCTTGGCTTCAACTTCACCCCTACAGGATGAAAAAAATGATCCTATTGTATGCAGTAAAAGAAGTTATCAGCAGACTATGTGAGGGCTAAAAAAATCTTCATCGGTTATGACACCAAGCATTTTTGTTGAGATTTGCTGTTTAATGACTTTTCAAAGAAATTAAAATAAGGACAGTATTTTGATGGCGTGAGGTACTAGAATTGCCATTGAATAGGATGGTGATGTTAAGGACATGGGTCCCTGAATGAGAAAAACAGTTTTGGTCTTAACACTTTTAAGGAAGAGTTCAGTAGTCATAACTGCAGTGACTCTAAGTCAGACTGCAGTTTAGCACTGACTGTGGTGATTGTGTTATGTGAAAAAGGACTTCAGAGGTATTGATGTACTGGATCTGTTCTGATTTCTCACAATGAAGGACCCATACCATTTACAGAGATAGCAAAAAGGAATATCTTTAATACTGAGCCCTGACAGACTAACAGTAATAGGCAGTGGTAGTGAGATGGCACAGTTTCATCTACTTGACTAGTGACTTTTTCCAAACAGCTTTTGAACCATTTAGAGGCACTGAAAGGAAGGCCAACGCTACTTAGGTTAATGAGAAGCACTGGATGGTAAAAAATTGGGAACGATTTGAAGCAGTCCAGAAAAGAATGATCTAAACATTTGGCCATGACATACTTGAATTACAGATATGTACTCTATAATATCCAGAGGACAATAACAGAGTTATGATTAGGCTTGGAACTATGTTGGAAATATAATGTTGTATTTGCTTAAATTTTGAACTAGTGAATAAGTGATTTTTTCAGAATTTTTGATAAGGTAAACAAGAGAGTCATGGGGCAATAACTGTTTATGGCCAATGGGAATTTTTCTATATGCAAGGTGCAATATGTGCCTTTTTTGAGATACTAGGAATGAAGGCTTTCCTAGAAAGAATTGTTAATACTGGAACTGGGTGAGTAGTAACATCTGCTAACTCTTTTTGAAAAATTCAGGTGGCAGATTGCTAACTAAAGCTGACCTCTGTTTCAACTTTTAGAGGAAATTATATGTTTGTAGGTTCCTATGTTTCTAGGTGTGTTCTAGGCTAATGGCCCTGGAGCCTTTACAAGCCTAGCCCATAGGATTGCCCTGGCATCCTGCCACCCAACCTTAGTTCCCAGTGCCTCTGTCGAGTAGAGCACTGGAGTGATCCCTGGGGTGAATTTTCTATTTCCCATCCACTCATCAAGATTGCTTTTGAAGAGGGCCAGTGAGGTGCTCTGGTTTACATGTATGGGAAGTCTATTCCATAGCATGGGCAGTCTCTGTGTTATGAACCTGTCCCTCCAGCACGTTTAGTTGATTGTGGTAATGAGGTCGAGGTCTCTGGAGCGTGTAGTGCAGAGGGATGGGAATTTCTTTAGATGTAGAATTTCTAACAGAGCTGGGTCAGCCATTGCTTTAAGTCAAGCAGAGATCATCTCTAATAAGATTATTTACATACTAAATTCATTGCAATCATGTTAAGAAGAGCAGGAGTCAGTCCTCTGTCCAGTTACTAAGATCTAAACGTGCACAAACTGAGTAAAAATACCAGGATCACACAAATTATGAATTTGGCAAGCACTAGAGATTTTTTCCCAGAATTAAGTGCCTTTTCTATATGACACCATAATTTCCTTGGATTGTTAGAATGTATAGTTATTGCTTAGAACAGAAGGTCTATTTACTAGAGAGAATTACATTTTTCACTTGATTACAGGCTTTGTGAAATTTGATTAGGTCAACGTTTACTTTGAAGAATCTAGTGACAGACCAGAAATTATCACTATTAGAAATCATGGCATTGATTATCACTATTATAAATCATGGCATTGATTATCACTATTAGAAATCATAGCATTGATCAAGAACATGATACAGAGTAGGTTTTAACTCAAATATGCCTTTTGTTCAAGGAGACTGTGCTGTTTAAGACATTCCCGACACTATAAACCAAAACAGATAACCATCAAGTGATGCCCAAAAAATTATATTCCAGTTTACTGACTGCCAAACTTGGCTGAAGCATTTGTTATCAAAGTTCCTCAAATTCTTGTAGCAGCAAAACTTTTGCCCTTTCTAGATGTTATTATGGTTTAACTGAATAAATGTAGGTGAGTAGTCACTGGTGGATGAGCCATGATACCTACTAATTTGATATGGATGGGTGTAGCTGTGAGTACTCAATCCAGTATGTATGAGGAGTACAAGAGTTTTGTTTAGAGTGGAATTTTTAGGTTTATCAATCAAGCTTTTGGGTTTATCAGTTATGTGAGTCCATGCGGCTGTAAGATAGATGTCTGTATAACTCAGGTAAGGTTGTAATCAACATTTAAGTTACCCATAATGAGCTCTGCGTTTACAGTGGATTTGAGACATTAAAGGGACACCCCCCGCAGCTGATTCACATGGCTGTGGAAGACAGTAAAGCCAGACTATTGAAAGGAACTTTTGCTTATTAATTTTACAATTGATCAGAATGGATTCTTTGTGTGAAGAATATAGATTCTGTGTTTTTTTCTGGTAGCAAACAGGTTACATTCTCATAATACAATCTATCAACACCTCCTTCATTCTTGTTTTCAGTCTGACTGTAGGATGTTATAACTGAGTTGTGTAACTTCTGACTCAAGAATTGTTTCTTTCAGTTATGCTTCAAATATTTTAAGAATACCATGTTGACTTAAACTAATCCATGCATGGATCAAATAATTTTTGCTTCTGATATTTCTATCATTGTTGGAATGAACTAGCTTTATGCCAACATTCTGCAAAGTACAGTTTTCTACATCACTGGCAGTAGTATGGATAGACATCGCTTGAGACAAATGTTTGCAGAAAAGAATGACAGCTGCTAGCATAAGGACCATGAATTTGAAACAAAATCATTTGCTCTGCCAGTGCTTTAATGCAGTAACAGATGCATGTACATGTAATATATTTATAAAAGGTCATAACATGTATTTCTATCTGTGGTCAGAGTTTTCCTGACATAAGTATATTTGTGTATTTTAGGTAACATATTCCACTCATGGGGTAGTAGAAGTGACCCTGATTAGAGAATTTTATTTGTATTAGATAATGTATTGCCAGTCTCTTGGAATCCACATATCTGATGGTAAAGGACCCTTGGCAATTATCAGCAGTTTCTAGCTCATAGCCCTATTTTGCCCTACTCTCTTGCTCAAGGAAAAGAAAGTACGTTGTTCCGTAAGACCTGCTGAAATACTTTCTTCCATTGTACTCTCCTCCACATGGATAATAAAGTACGCTCCAAGCTAGGCACCAGGCAGCCTCTACTATCCCTTCCTTCTACCCTATAATCAACTCACCCCCTATCCTTTGTTGTCCCTCTTCATACTAGCTTTCAACCCTACTCCTGTTGCACTCATCCTGCTCCCTCTCTTACTTACCTGCATTATAATACCCTTTCCTCTAGGTAGCACCCTTATCCCTGCTATACTGTAGTTTTCCCAGCTACTTACCCTAATATCTATTTCACCTTTGTCTAATTTATTGCTGTCTAAATCTACCTTTTCTAGACTCACTCTTTGCTGTTACAACCCACTCCTGCCTTATCTGTCTTTCCTTCAGTAGCCAGTACTGCTGATTGATTTTCCCTCTAGCTGCCTCTTTACCTGTTTCCTCTTTAGGAACCTAGCACCTTCATACCTCTCTACAGCCATCTATTCCCTTTACCTCTACCTCTTTTAGCCCTCGCCTTTCTTATTTCCCCATGTATTTCTTAACCTTTTTACTTCTTGCAGGACGATCTATATTCCTCCCGAACGCTGTCCTTCTCTGGCCCCTCCCATCTGTACCGGCTCTTACCCTTTACCCCTTTACTCCTCCCCTTTTCAGATCTCTGCACCTGTATCCCATAAATACCCTGGGCTTTGTGCCACGCCATCTCTAAATATCCAGTAAAACCCTGGCTGCTATCTGTATACCCTGTTCCTAGCGTCTAGTGCCTGTGGTATGTATTGCTTTGATTGTTGTTTAACTATACATGCTGAAATGTTTAATATGAAAACCAGGTACCTAAAAGCTATCTCCTAGTTTTTGCTGCCGTTCAAATGTTTTTTGTTAAATGTTTATATCTGTAAG
Source organism: Protopterus annectens (assembly GCF_019279795.1). Taxonomy (NCBI): domain Eukaryota; kingdom Metazoa; phylum Chordata; order Ceratodontiformes; family Protopteridae; genus Protopterus; species Protopterus annectens. Next base: position 1,313,999,547 of record NC_056732.1, read on the forward strand.
CCTGTACAGCTGCTATGTTTTTTGCATATACCTGTAGTCATCAGTAGAGTGCTAGATCCCTAACAGTTTGTTTTAGGCTTCTTACTCAATAGTTGCCTTGTTGTAAACTGGTAACGGCTATCTAGGTAAACGCTATCTGCGAGGAGCTATTCCTGAGCATGCTAATGTTCAGCTGTTGTGATAAACCTGTAAACAGCTTTTTAGTCAGTGTCCAATTGCTGTGTTAAGCCTGCAGACAACCTTCCCAGCCAGTATTCTACTGATTGTCTTACACTTATAAGCACTTTTTCAGCCTGCTCTTACTTGTTTGCGGTTAGCCTGCAAACGGCTTTTTAAAACTATGCCACCCATGTGGAGGCACGCCGAGTGCATTATAGTCTAATTCTTCCTTGGCTGTTTAAATCAGAAGTGACCTAGCTGAAACACTTGATTAGCTGCACTTCTACAGTAATACCCATGGGCTTAGTACGAATCCTAGCCATTGGTAAAGTGCTAGATCCCTAACATTTTGTTTTAGTCTTTAAACTTGATAACTGCCTTGTTGTAAGCCGGTAACGGCTATCTGGGTACACACTACCTGCGAGGAGCTATTTCTGAGCATGCCAGTATTCAACTGTTTGTGATAAGCCTGTAAACGGCTTTTTTAGACGGCATCCAATTGCTGTGTTAAGCCTGTAGACAACCCTACTAACCAGTACTCTATTATTTGACTCAAACTTGTAAGTGGCTTTTTTAGCCTGTTTTTACTTGTTTGCGTTTAGCCTGCAAATGACTTTTTAGAACTACCCCACCCATGTGGGGGCACACCAAGTACATTTTAGTTTACTTCTTCCCTGGCTGTTTAAATCAGAAGCGACCCAGCTGTAACATTTGATTAGCTCCATTACAACAGTAATATCTATGGGTTTAGTGTGAATTCTTACTGTGTTTGTTTTAAATTGTAGTGTTTTTCTGGACTGCTACATAGTGAAAAATTTCTCAAACCTAAGGTGGGGAATGCAGTCACACTGAAATATCAAATTGTGTCCATTTATAGTATAGGGTTTATAACACTGTTCCCTTAAATTGTGTCTACTATTATTGCTATTAAGGACGAGGGTATGATGTTTTGATAACTTTATTTTTATTGTCCCTGTGAATGTTCTGTGTAAACTAGCCAACAAACTGTGTCCTATTACAAGTACAGAGTTTATAGCAATGTTGTTTTGAAAATCTGCTCTCTTATGCTAAGATCTAAAGTGAGGGAATGCCTATATACCATCCTCAGTTTACTGTTTGTTTGAATGTTTGTGGATTTTTACCATCCCTTCCTTGCCAATTGCTAACCCATATATTCTCTTCACAGCTTTTGTCCCTCTTTTTTTCATTTGAGTACCTTGTTCTACTGTGCTATCCATGCACCAGTCTCTTGGAACCTACATATCTGATGGTAAAGGACCCTTGGCAATTATCAGCGGTTTCCAGCTCATAGCCCTATTTTGCCCTGTTCTCTTGCTCAAGGAAAAGAAAGTACATTGTTCCCTAAGACCTGCCTGAAATACTTTCTTCCATTGTACTCTCTACCACATGGGTAATAAAGTACGCTCCGAGCTAGGCACCAGGCAGCCTCTACTATCCCTTCCTTCTACCCTATAACCAACTCACTCCCTATCCTTTGTTGTACCTCTGCATACTAGCTTTACTCCTGTTACACTCATCCTGCTCTCTCTCTCTTACTTACCTGCATTATAATACCCTGTCTTCTAGGTGGCACCCTTAAGCCTGCTGTACATTCTGTTGGACCCTCTGTAGTTTTCCCAGCTACTTACCCTAATATCTCCAAAGGCCCAGACCTGGGCCTATTTCACCTTTGTCTAATTTATTTCTGTGTAAATCTACCTCTTCTAGACTCACTCTTTGCTTTTACTACCCACTCCTGCCTTATCTGTCTTTCCTTCAGTAGACAGTACTGCTGACTGATTTCTCCTCTAGCTGCCTTGTTACCTGTTTCCTATTTAGGAACCTAGCACCTTCATACCTCTCTACTGCCATCTATTCCTCTTGTCCTTAACCCCTATCTCTTTTAGCCCTCACCTTTCTTATTTCCCTCTGTATTTCTTAACCTTTTTGCTTCTTTCAGGATGATCCATAGTCCTCCCGAACGGTGTTCTTCTCTGGCCCCTCCCATCTGTACTGGCTCTTCCTCTTTACCCCTCCCCTTTTCAGATCTCTGCACCTGTATCCCATAAATACCCTGGGCTTTGTGCCGCACCATCTCTAAGTACTCCAGTAAAGCCCTGGCTGCTGTCTGTATGCCCTGTTCCTAGCGTCTAGTGCCTGTGGTATGTATTGCTTTGATTGTTGTTTAACTATACATGCTGAAATGTTTAATATGAAAACCGGGTACTTAAAAGCTGTCTCCTAGTTTCTGCTGCCGTTCAAATGTTTTTTGTTAAATGTTTGTCTGTAAGCCTGTACAGCTGCTATGTTTTTGCATATACCTGTAGTCATCAGTAGAGTGCTAGATCCCTAACAGTTTGTTTTAGGCTTCTTACTCAATAGTTGCCTTGTTGTAAACTGGTAATGGCTATCTAGGTAAATGCTATCTGCGAGGAGCTATTCCTGAGCGTGCTAATATTGAACTGTTGTGATAAGCCTGTAAATGGCTTTTTAGTCAGTGTCCAATTGCTTTGTTAAACCTGTAGACAACCTTCCCAGCCAGTACTCTATTGTTTGTCTTACACTTATAAGCGGCTTTTCAGCCTGCTCTTACTTGTTTGCGTTTAGCCTGCAAATGGCTTTTTAGAACTACTCCACCCACTTGCAGGTACTCCGAGTGCATTATAGTCTAATTCTTCCTTGGCTGTTTAAATCAGAATCGACCTAGCTGAAACATTTGATTAGCTGCACTTCTACAGTAATACCTATGGGCTTAGTATGAATCCTAGCCATTGGTAAAGTGCTAGATCCCTAACAGTTTGTTTTAGGCTTTAAACTTCATAACTGCCTTGTAAGCCGGTAACGGCTATCTGGGTACATGCTATCTGCGAAGAGTTATTTCTGAGTGTGCCAGTATTCAACTGTTTGTGATAAGCCTGTAAACGGCTTTTTTAGCTGGCATCCAATTGCTGTGTTAAGCCTGTAGACAACCCTACTAACCAGTACTCTATTATTTGACTCAAACTTGTAAGCAGCTTTTTTAGCCTGTTTTTACTTGTGTGCGTTTAGCCTGCAAACGACTTTTTAGAACTACCCCACCCACGTGAGGGCACACCAAGTACATTTTAGTTTACTTCTTCCCTGGCTGTTTAAATCAGAAGTGACCCAGCTGTAACATTTGATTAGCTCCATTACAACAGTAATATCTATGGGTTTAGTGTGAATTCTTACTGTGCTTGTTTTAAATTGTATCATTTTTCTGGACTGCTACATAGTGAAACATTTCTCAAACCTAAGGTGGGGAATGCAGTCACACTGAAATATAAAACGGTGTTTATAGTATAGGGTTTATAACACTGTTCCCTTAAATTGTGTCTACTATTATTGCTATTAAGGACGAGGGTATGATGTTTTGCTAACTTTATTTTTATTGTCCCTGTGAATGTTCTGTGTAAACTAGCCAACAAACTGTGTCCTATTAGAAGTACAGAGTTTATAGCAATGTTGTTTTGAAAATCTGATCTCTTATGCTAAGATCTAAAGTGAGGGAATGCCTCTATACCATCCCCAGTTTACTGTTTGTATGAATGTTTTTGTGGATTTTTACCATCCCTTCCTTGCCAATTGCTAACCCATATATTCTCTTCACAGCTTTTGTCCCTCTTTTTTTTTCATTTGAGTACCTTGCTCTACTGTGCTATCCCTGCACCAGTCTCTTGGAACCTACATATCTGATGGTAAAGGACCCTTGGCAATTATCAGTGGTTTCCAGCTCATACCCCTATTTTGCCCTGCTCTCTTGCTCAAGGAAAAGAAAGTATGTTGTTCCCTAAGACCTGCCTGAAATAATTTCTTCCATTGTACTCTCTACCAAATGGGTAATAAAGTACACTCCGAGCTAGGCATCAGACAGCCTCTACTATCCCTTCCTTCTACCCTATAACCAACTCATCTCATATCCTTTGTTGTACCTCTTCGTACTAGCTTTCAACCCTACTCCTGTTACACTCATCCTGCTCCCTCTCTTACTTATCTGCATTATAATACCCTGTCCTCTAGGTGGCACCCTTATCCCTGCTATTACAGTCTGTTAGACCCTATGTAGTTTTTCCAGCTACTTACCCTAATATCTCCAAAGGCCCAGACCTGGGCCTATTTCACCTTTGTCTAATTTATTGCTGTCTAAATCTACCTCTTCTAGAATCACTCTTTGCTGTTAGTACCCACTCCTGCCTTATCTGCCTTTCCTTCAGTAGCCAGTGCTGCTGATTGATTTCCCCTCTAGCTGCCTCTTTACCTGTTTCTACCCACTCTGTTCGCCCTGTGGGCTCACTCCACTCCCCTACCCTACCCCCATATCCCACCCACCCCCAGTGGTCTAAACCTTATACTTCCTTAACCACTCCCCCTTTACCAATCATCCAATCCCTCACTCCACCACATTACTCACTTATAGCCTACTCCTAATTACTTACTACATCCCATCTCCTAAGTACTTACTAGATCCCACATACTGTTTTTCTCTTCAAATCATCCCACCCTTTTCCATTCCTTGTTCCTTATACTCCTTTTTTCTCAGATACATCTTTACACATCCACTTACTATGCCTGTCTTCAGCTTACCAAGAAACTCTAACTCATTCCTCTATTTATTAATTCTTAATACTTTACTTGTCTCCCTTATCCTTACTTCCTATGAACACATAACCTGTACAAATTCTCAACACCCACCAAGACAAACAACTCCTCTCTCTATGATAACCTCCCTACCCCACAGCAATATAACCTCCTCACCTTCATACCTCCTACCACATTTTCTCAGACTTACACACATTAAATATTTTCAAACCAGAAAACCTTACCCTATTTTTTGTTATCTCACCAAATGTTTGCATAATCTTGTACTGTATCTATTATTACATGGTGATATACATCCTAACCCAGTATCAAGTAATACCATCCTAGATTCTCAATCAGTCCTTCCTACTACATTCCATGCTCCCTAACTAACCTAACTCACTCTCTATAGCCCTCCTCAATATACGGAGTATAAACAATGAAATTACCCAACTGCATTGCCTGCTACACACACATTCTTTGATATCTTATGTCTAACAGAAACTTGTCTCAAACCAGTAACTAAGGATTATGATATAATTCCACATGGCTACAACATCCTGAGATTAGACTGCCTATTCAAGAAAGGTGGTGGGGTAGCAATATTGTATAAATCTAACTTACAAGTTACCTCACTAGATATACAACCTCCCTCACCCAGCAATGCTGAAATTTTGATCTCTAAGCTCCAGATAAATCCTAATAAAGTCTTGTACATCATTTGCTCCTACATCCCCCAGGTAATAACGTTATCACTCTTGAAAATACCCTTAGCTGGCTTTCTACATCATTCCCTCAAGAAACCATACTGCTAGGTGATTTTAACATTGATTGGAATTGTTGTACTTCTCCTAAACCTACTACTCACATAAACCTTTATGGCTTCCACCAAACCATTACCTCCCCCACTAGAACCAATAAACCTAGCAACAAACAAAGCATCTTAGACTGGATATTAGTGAAGAGTAATCCCCTTACCTAGAAAACAAATGTACTTCCTGATGATATTAGCGATCACTCACTTACACTTATTACTAGACAAAAAAAATTATCTCCAACCCATTAACCTATAGAATAACTCATAGCAAGAAAAATCTAGACCTAGTTAGCTACCAAGCTGAGCTCAAAGCCTGTAACTGGCCATCTCTTATTTTAATAAGGCATTTTTGCAAATTCTAGACCACCATGCCCCCTCCTGTAGGATCAGAACTAGGAACAAACCTGCTCCCTGGCTCTCAAAAGAGACCAGGCAGAAAATACTGTTGAGAAATAAAATCTGGGACTAATGGAGAATTACCAACAACCCAACCGACCATCAAAACTTTAGGCAACTTAGAAATTTGATAAAAAAATTAATACTCCTTGACAAAAAAAGCTATTACCTAAAATTCCAACAAACCCAAAATCAAAACCCTCAAAAATTCTGGTCAGGCATAAATAAACGACTCCATCCTGGACATGCTAAATCTCCCACCCTTCTAAATTTTACTCAGAACTCACCCAACCAAATTGCTGACACTTTTAACAAATTATTTTCTGAAACAGTGCAATCTTTAGCAAAGTCCCTCTCACATTCTAACACTACTGTGCCACTTTCTCTTATAAATAAATCCCCCGTATTTCAGCTCCAGCCAGTTCCAACTTCTTTTATCCTTTCCTTACTTTGTAAACTCAAACCATGTACTCCTTCAGCAGATGCCATTCCTGCTGAATATTTACAGATGGCAGCTGAAGCACTTGCCTATCCTATTTCTATTCTAATAAACAGAACCATTACTGAAGGTACTATCCCAGCCATCTGGAAAGTCTCTCATATTATCCCACTGCATAAGGGAGGTAACTCAAAAGATCTATCAAATTTCCATCCCATAGCCCTTCTATCTCCATTAGCAAAAACTATGGAGAAATGTATATCAGCAATTACTTGATCATCTCCTCCAAAATTACCTACTAACTGATTGTCAACATGGTTTCAGGCCTTTTCATAGCACCACAACTGCACTCTTAACCTTTACTGACTGTATTAATAAGAATCGTAACAACAACCTACTTTCCTCAGCACTCTTCTTAGACCTCTCCAAAGCCTTTGACATGGTTAACCATCAGTTATTGTTAGACATACTGAAATCACTGTCACTAGATACTCAAGCACTCAAATGGTTCAAATCCTACCTAGAGAATAGACAACAAGCAGTTCTCTGGGAAAGTAGCTTATCCTCTCAACTCCCCATCACCCTGAAAGTTCCACAAGGATCTATCTTGGGGCCTTTCCTTTTTTACATTTTTATTAATGATCTGAGTGCTTCCCTTCTTCTAACCACCACCTTACAATATGTCAATGACTCTACACTAATCTGTGCCGCTGAATCCACTACCGACCTGCAGACCAGTTCCCAAAAAGTTTTTACCTTAGTTGAAAACTGGTTCCACAACCACGTCTCCTCCTCAATCCTAACAAAACTAAGTTATTATTGTTTACTCCTACTCAAAAGTCTTCCCCTATTTCACAGTTACATCCAAAAATGGAACTATAATAACACCAGACACAACCACCAAACTTTTGGGCGTAACAATTGACAATAATCTTAACTTTGACTCACACATTAATTTGACCATTAAATCAGTAAATAGAAAACTTGGCTCCCTTTACAGGCTTAAAACTTTTCTTACTCTCTCATCTAGGACCACTATTGCCCAGACACACCTTATATCTACCCTTCTCTATGCCTCTCCATCTACTCTAATCTTTCCAAAAGCAATCTGAACAAACTATCAACCTCACATAATAACATAGCTAGATTTGCTACTGATTCCACATTTCATACCCATCACTGCCAAAACCTTAAACAACTAGGATGGCTGGAATTACACACTCAGTTTCTTCTTCAGCAACTTATAATTACTCATAAGATCTTATATAGGTTCATAGGTTCATACTAGGCTATCTGCCCTGGGGCATTTATAAGCCTAGCCCAATTGTGTTTGGCTTACGCCACCCCTTGATTTGAGTATACTGTGCCCTTTTTAAAGTTTAGTTTACTGTGCCTCTGTCTAATAGTGACACAGATGTAATCCCCGGGACAAAACTACGATCCCCCATCCACTCATCAAGATTCTTCTTGAAGAGAGTCAGTGAGGTGCTTTGCCTAACATGAATTGGAATTCTATTCCAGAGCGAAGGGATCCTCTGGGTTATGAATCTGTCCCTCCAGCATGTTCTATTTATTTCTGTGCTGAGGTTCAAGTCCCTCGAGCACATGGCTCTAAGGGATTTAGATTTACTGAGGTGGAGCATGTCCATTAATTCTGGGTTGGACATAGCTTTATATGTCAGGCATAGATCGCCTCGAAGTAGGTGGTATGCAACTGAGTAGAGCTGGAGTTTTTTTAACCGAGCAGCATATGGCATCTGTTTGAGTCCCTTGATCCTCCTGGTGAGGTACTTTTGGGGTCTTTATAATTGTTGCAGGTGTCGGGTAAGGTACATCCCAAAAGGGGCATTGTATTCTATGATGGGTCTGATGAGGGATGAATAAAGGGGCACGATTACCTCTCTTGATCTAGATGTGAATCCTTTCATGATGAGGTGGGCTATGTAGAAGGTCTTTCTAACCACTTTGGCAATGTGGTTGTCAAAGGAGAGATTGCTATCAACTTGGGTCCCCAGATCCCTAATTACTTTCTCTGTACTTAATGGGTTACCACCTATGTGGTAATTTGTGGGCACATTGTTTTTGCCAAAGGGTATGACTATACACTTTTTGTCATTTAGCTTTAGACCATGGCTCTGGCACCAGTTGTCCGTCTCTGCGAGACCTTTTTGAAGGATGTTTGTGTCAGCTGGAGAGTCGATTATGGTGCCCGGTTTGCTGTCATCTGCGAACTTGGTGAGCCATAGTCCTCCCACGTTGGCCTGTACCTCAGAAAAGTAAATACCGAACAAGAGAGGTCCCAGGACAGAACCTTGTGGGATGCCACTTGTGACCGGTTTCGAGTCTGACATGGCTCCAGCAACTCTGACTCTGTGGGTCCTGTCTTTGAGCCAGTTTGCAACCCATCTTGTGACATAGGGGTTTATATTTAGGCTGGATAGCTTATCTATGATGCCCGAGTGGGGTATTGTGCCAAATGCCTTTGTGAGGTCCAGATAGGCTGTGTGGACTACCTTCCCTTCATCTATGGCCTTGGTGACTGTTTTGAAGAAGTCGACCAGGTTCAAAAGGCAGGATCTGCCCTTGACGAAGCCAAATTGGGTAGGATCTAGTGTCTGTAGGTCCCCAATGTCTTTGTTTATGAGTTCCATGATGATCCTCTCCATAGCCTTGCAGACTAGGCTAGTCAGGCTTATGGGGCGATAGTTTCCAGGGTCCGTAGAGGCGCCACCTTTGTGGATTGGGACCACTGTTGCTGTACGCCATTCATTGGGCACATATCCTGTAGTGAGGCTGAGATTGTACAGCAGTTTTACTTGAGGGATTAGTTCTTCTTGGAGTTCATGTAGGACGCAACCCAGGATGCCATCTGGTCTCATAGAAGCAGTGTTTTTTGCTTTGGAGAGGGCGGCCTTCACCTGAGCATCAGAGATGTTTGGGAGGCTGCACTCTGCCGGGATAGATACTTGCTCTTTTGGGGGGGAGGGGGGTCGGAAGTTTGCACTGAACCTGTCTGCCAGGATATTGGCGATGTCTGTGGGTTCAGTGTATTTTTTGTTGTTTAGAATCAACTCAGAACAAGTCTGAGAGTTGCATCCCAGGTTCCAAACATAACTGAAAAAAGCCTTATGATTGTCTTTAGTGTCCTGTGCAATTTTTCTCTCGAAGCTGGCCTTGGAGGATTTTATGAGGGATCGTAATTTTTTGCTAGTACTGATCAGAGATGCCTTCCCTTTTAGGGATTTTGCTCTATCATGTAGTAGCTTCCTCCTTCTGTTGTACAGTTTATTTATGGCTGGAGTCCACCGGACTGGACGCCTGCCTTTGGATGATTGGGTCTTGATTTTGTTTGGGATAGCATGATCCATGCATTCCTGGAGATGTCCGTAGAATGTGTTTATATAGGATTCTGCAGTTTGGGCCGTAGTTTCCACTGGCCCTGGGGCCTTGAAGGATTCCACTTCAGTTTTGAGAAGTGTGAAGTTCGCTTTTGAGAAGTTTTTCACTGTGGTTTTCTGGGCTGGGGGTGGGGTTGGGATGTGGATATCCAGTGAAATTAATTTATGGTCTGATCTTACCAACGAGGGATATACTTCTGGTATGGAGCATAGAGTCCCCACGTTGGTAATGATCAGGTCTAGTATGTTTTCCCCTCTTTTGGGAGTGGTGACTAGTTGTTCCATAGCATTTGAGTTTATAAATTCCAGGAACCTTTGGGCTAAGGTGCTGGGGCTTGAGTAATGCTCTCAGTCTATGTTTGGGTAGTTGAAGTCGCCCAATATAATGGTGTTCGGAGAGATCTTCATGTTCTCCAATGTTTTCAGCAAAGCCGAGTGGGATTCCTGACTTTGAGAGGGTGGTCTGTAGGATGCTATAAACTGAAAAGCAGTCTTGCCCACTGTCAGTTGCACATGGATGGTCTCCGATACTTCGTGCAATGCCACTAACCTGGAGGCATGGATATCCTTGATAAATATGGAAACTCCCCCTTCTTTTGTGGTTCGGTCCGGGTTTTGGGGCCGAAAAGCATGATATGAGGTATAAACTGGTAGTGCTGGGGTGCTCTCTGGAGCCTTGAACCAGGTCATCTCATCCAATAAACTCTCTCATACTCTGTAACATTATCAAACCTTATAAAAATCTTACAACACTGTGCTCAGCAAGCAAGCTACTAGTAGCCTCCATTAAATCCAACAATAAATCTAGAGACTGCCTATTTTCTAACTTTGTTGGAACTAACTGGAACAAACTCCCATCTAATCTTACATCACTTACATCAACACCCCTTTCTAAGAAACAACTAAGAACTTTCCTTCTATCCCAGTGGCTATGCCATTGTACAAATTCTGACTGACCTGCTGTTTCTTTCTTGCCTATCACCTTTATGTCTTTATTATTCTTACCAACTTCCTTTGTACTTTCTCAGTATCACCCTGCAAGTATGTGACTTTTTCTAGTAACAAAAAGTATTTAAACTCTCTGTCTCAATCAAATACTTCTACTCTCCCTTTCCTTACCAGCTCTGACTTATCTCATATGCCCTTCTCTGAGGGCTTTAGTTAACAACCTGTTTAACAGACATACCCGTATGTATCTCCTTACTCTACCACTCAGTGGTACCCTGTTGTAATTCTGCTTATTTAATGACGTTTTTAGGCTAAACAAATTCTCACCTTTGGTCTCAATGGAAATATCTTGTATTCTTTCTCACCTGGCTATGCCTATGTAATGGAGCTGTTTTTTTTCCTATTTGTTGCTAATATAATGTTGTTTTTTGCTTATTTTAGATTCAATTTAACATATTGGAAATTGAAGTATGTTTTAACTATGTAATTTTGGAGCTTTTCTCCCCGGGCCTCTACTGAAAATGGACATATATCCAGTTGGACTAGCCCGGTCAACAAATGTAAAATAAAATAAATAAAAAAAAATGTAAAATGCGAGCTGACACCCAAAGACTTTAACAGCAGTTAATGGAGCTTAGACTGGCAATACAGTTTTTCATTGATTGATTATGTCTTGATTTTTGCTGGACATGCAAACCTGTAAATTGTCAAGAAATAAAACAAATCAATATAATTTAAGGAAAGAGGGGTGGTGGGTTTGAATGAGAGAGTCACCCCAAATTCTGTACTCTTACTCGGACCCAGGAAGCATGTGTGGTGTCAACAGTGCTGATCAATGGTGCTCAATAAGCAGACATGTAGCTGGTCCTTCTGATACCCACGGACATTCCCTTTTCCCCCTCCCCTAAAAATATCCTTTCTTTAAATTGTAGCACGCCACTTGCTGCAAGTGTAGTAAACAGCTTGCTACAGCTTGTAGGGAGTACTGAGTGCTCAGCTCTGATCAATAATGCTTTATTGGTATCAATTTTTGAATGTCAATAATGAACTAAACCAGACATGGAGTGCTAAATCACTTCAGCATTTGCATTATCAGCATTCAGAAACTGAATACCAGTAATGAAGATCAACCCCGTGATAACTTGTGCCCAGGGCAGCTGCCCACTTTGATCCACCCTACTTACTCCTCTGAGCTAGAGGATATGCTATTTTAAGTGAGAGAAAGAGCAAATGGTAATGTATTTGTTCTGTTAGAGTAGTCCAGAATTTACAGGAAGCCAGATGAGTCACAAATAGGAGAGATGAAACAATGTGAGGACTAAAGTATTCTGACCACATGCAGGGGTTTCCATGGATGGATCACACATGAACTACTTAGCAGGCTATAGTGACCATTTGAGTAGCACAGTGAGGCAGTGAGTAGCACTGTCACTTCACATCAAGAGGATCTCCAGTTCAGTCTTGTTTGGGGTGCCTTCTTTATGGAGTCAGTATGCCCTCCCTCTGATTGCAGGGGTTTTCTCTGTGTACTTCAATTTATTCCCACATCCCACGGATATGCAGTAGGTAGACTGGCACCTATAAATTGCTCATTCATGTTTGTGTACTGTGTGTGACATGAAGAAAAGCTTAGCAATCTATTTTGCTCCTTACTTGCCTAATAAATTCTGTCAGAGCTGAGTGTTTATATAGTCACCATAAGGCAGCATTGTAGGAATAGGATAAGTGACCTTCTGATTTACTATTCTCTTTGGAGCTGTGTCTTTCACTGCAGTGAATTCTCAAGGATACTGTTTCTACAGTTGTTTTCTGCTGGAAAAGACAACAGTGCAGATAATATAAATGATATTTAAGATTAATAGCAGAAACTTCATTCACTCTGTGCCTTTAATCACTATATACCAGAAATGACTCGATAGTTCATGCTATAGGTGTACCACAGATTTCATTATTCATTATCTAGCTACAACACCCATTGAAAACTGTAACACCTGTTGGCTGTTTTTACTGTGTAACACATTAACTATCAACAAGGAATACCACTCCTGGTTGCACTACATGAAACATCACTTAAACATGAGAAACAGCACGCCATATTTCACTTAAGTGTATATAGTAATGGTCAATTCAAGAATTATGAAGCATACATTATTTCTAATAATAATTGCTATGCATGCCCAAGCATGCAAACAAGGTCAGTTAAATATTATCCCCATAGACTGCTAATTAGCATGTTCACCTCTGGCTGCCCCCTTGCCTTTCCTATGGTCAGAATAATTAGGTGAGAGAGTAACTGTATTAATTAATAAGACATTTTTTTCTTTCATGGTTATGTATGACAATTAATGCTGCATAGATTTCTGCTCTCTCTGTCACTGTTTCTTGTCTGTGTTTTCTTTAAAGTTACAGATAAGACAGGATAGCAATGGAGTAAAAGGGATTTACATTAATTTCTCAGTTCTCAGTTGCTTGCATAACTGTTCGAATCCCACCTGCTTGCAGACCACAGTACTCATGTTAGGCAGCTGACATGGGCTGCCACTCACAATTTAGTTTGATCAAGGTGTGAGAGCTGTGGGAAGGGAGTGGCATTACTGATTTAATACATAGCCGAGTCTGAGAGAGGTAAGTGAAGCAGCCACATGAAGATAATGGGATCGAGTGGGAGTTCGGTGCTTAGGTTTAAGGGTGACTGTGGGAATTAGGATTAGGACAAGGGAGTGAGGTAAGGAAGTGCAGGGAGTTTTAGTATTAAGGAGTGATTGAGGAATTAACGTTTAGTGAGTAGAGTTTAGGATTAGATTTAGACAGTAACTGGGAGTTTTAGGATTAGGATTTTGGAGTTGAGTTTGGGATTATGGTTACAGGGTAGGAGGGACTTTTAAGATTAGTGAATGCCGGTGAGTTTTAGTTTTAGGGAGTGACATGGTGAATTAATCTTTGGGAATGACTGAGAGCTTTAGGTTAGGATGTGAAATGTATGATTAGGGGCCAGCTAAACATTTCAGGATTAAGGAGCAAGGTTTGAGGCTAGATTTTAGGGACTAAGTGGGAGTTTTAATTTTAGAGTTAGGGTTCAGGGTAGGCTATATTTATGGTTAATAGGACTAATCTAGTTGAAGGTCATGCACTTGCGTTTCATGCAAGTGGCAGGGAGCAGGTTAGACACAAGCTAATGGCATACAAGTACCTGTAGAAAACTCAGTTAAGAAACACAACCAGATGGCAGTAAGGCATGCTTTTGTTTATCTTTTGCTTCACCAGAAACTACAAAGATATGGCAAGAACCAGTTAATGTGCAGTTATTCTAGTTCTCCTTGTACTGAATTCTGAGATGGGAATAGTATACCCAATAATAATAAATTTAAAATGCATATTATCAAGATTAAGACAAGTTGAGCTAATGAGGGGGGAGCATAACGGAAAGCATTACTGTTTGTCAAATTGGGAGTTAAAGCAACTTAAAACATCATTCATGGATAAGATAGGAACAGGAAATATTTTTTTTTCAATTTTTCCATCATCTCAGATAATATACATACTACACACACACACACACACACACACACACACACACACACACGCATATATATATATATATATATATATATATATATATATATACACACATATATATATATATATATATCTATATATATATATATATATATACACACATATATATGTATATATATATATATATATATATATATATATATATATATATATATGTACTGATTGCTGATTGCATGATAGCAGATTTCCTACATCAGGAGATGCAGAAGGGTACGGAATGCAATTACTTTCTTATGCTTTCTATTTTTTTACTGCAACATATTAAGGTAGTATTATCTTGCAGTTTACAAATATTTTGCATCTCAGGTTAAGGGAGATATGATAATTATAGACCAGTAGAAGGACCAGTCATTAGTGGGACAAAGGGAATATGGTATTTAAATTTTTTTAATTCAAATATTTTATTAAATTTCCCATGAAAAGAGACATCAAATGACAACAGTATCCTCATTCTAAGAATAAATATTAACAAACAAAGTAAAAACTATTTACAATATGTACATAGGCATGAAGCAGAACTGCTGATCACACACAAAATACACATGTTCTTTAATGTAATTATCCGTTCAGGAGTTATGGTCCATTTGTAAAGTCTCAATAAATGATAAAACTTTTGTCTAAGGATTATTCACAAATGCCTTTGGATAGATTCTAAGTTCTTTGGTTTTAGTTTCTTTGATTGTCGGGTCTTTTACTGAAGACAAGAAATCCTCAACAATAGGTGGGCCACTAATTTTCCATCTTCTGGTGATGCATTTTCTGGTGATAGCAAGTACTGTCCACAGTAAATATGAATTATTCTTATTCAAAGTGTAACCTTCATTTACATTGAAAAGAACTAGTGATTTGGACAATGAAAAAGAATCAGTGAATAATGCTTTGAGAAAATCATCTATGCTATTCCGATAACCATTTAATTTAGGGCAATCTAAAAAAATATTTCCCAGTCAGCTTTGGTATGTTCTATGCATCTCCAGCAGGACGTGTTGGAGCTATTATTGATTTTAAGGTATTTAAAATTTTTGATAGTTGGGCAGGTGAACAAAATTACCTGAGAGCTTCTAAAAATAAAACAGTGCCTGTCTTCACACTTAGAAGTAAGAAATTATATGATGGATTTATTGTTGCCCAAATATTAATTTACAAGTTGCGTTTTGTATGCTCCCATAGAGACAGTGTCTGAATTAGCACATTTGCTCATATATGATCTATCATATGCCCATAAATGTGTGCAAGACAGTCTACTGCTATATGTACTAGGATATTTAACTTATACTTACTGCAACTTTTTTCATTTTTTTCCCCAAGAGTAAACCTGTTTGTTTGCATTGCTTATTGAGTTCCCTCCTGAGGGAAAGTATCTTGACTGTGTCCTGGATGAAATCCTGCTCCCCAGTATACATGTAGGGTACCTATTGATTGCCTGATTACCCTGCCCTTGTTATGTTAAATTGCTCTGACCTGCATGGATGCCTCTGCAGTCCACTTGGCTGGTCTTCTACCAAACTTGAAAGTGATTTATTAAACTTATGTATTTACTTGTTTGATTACTAAAATTAAATATAATTACTGCATTTGCTTTTATTCCTAAAAGATGTTGTACTATTTAAATAACTGTTTACAGCATTATGAGTTGCTTTCTGAGAGAGAAAAAACTTGGATCTGTGACATGTCAGTAACTAGGATGTTTATTTTTCTGCAAGAGTGCCACAGTTTGCTTTTGTTGTCTGTTGAGTTGATTTGGAGAGAATAAAGCATGGCTGTGTCTTGGGTGAAACTGCCTTCTCTAATATACGTACAAGATGCCCATTGATGATTACAATTATTTGCTGTTTTAAATTGCTATGACCTGTACATCTTTTCAGTCCACTTGTCAAGGGTCTACAGAGCTATGCATTATGTAGTAGAGGGAAAAAAGGTTTACCATTACTAGTTTTTCACGCTTCCTACAATAAACACAGAGTTCAGACTACAGAAAACAAAATCAAAATTTGCTGATTTGCATTGCTTGCAGACACCCCGCCCCACTACTGTAGCCTCCTCAGGATGCTTACACACAGAAAACTTAAACTCCCATTTCATTCATTCCTTTTTTGACTAGTTAGGTAAAATTGTCATCCCTTTGTTAGGTGGACTAAATCATTTTATGTCTTCTTAACAAGTAAACACTAGCTATCTATTTCTCTACTATACCTACTATAAACTAAGCAACCATGGAGCCACAGCCTACCCCTACAGCATCTTTCGACAGCTTATAAGCATTAGGTACCCTGATGTGGTGCACAAACTACCTCATGCTTACTAAAAACCATAAAACAATTAGCCTGTTTTCACACTGTAGCCAGGTGCCACCATCTTCACTTTTTTCTAGTTTTCACGGTGAGAAAATTGTAAAGATGACTGATGGACTAATTACAGATATCTTCAATTGCTACTTGACTTCCAGAAGATGTGACCATCTCACCTGACTGCATTTAGGACATCCATAAGAAAACAACTCATATGTAGAAAAAAAATAAGTCACTCAGCAACTTTTATTTTTCCTTTTTGATTATTTTTGCTACTTGTTTTAATATTTTTCCATTTAAAACTTGTATGATCTCTCAATGTTCAGATTGGAAGCTATGAAAGATTCAGTGACCAGCACAGATTCGTCAAGGCCTTCGACACCATCCCCCACTCTGGAATCATAGATAAACTTACTAAGATGGGCATAAATCCCTACATCACTCGATGGGTTGCCAACTGGCTTATTGACAGAACCCAGACTGTAAAAGTAGCTGACTCCAAATCCAGCTCCAGACAAGTGATAAGTGGAGTACCTCAGGGTTCAGTCTTGGGATCACTCTTGTTTGGCATCTACTTCTCTGAAGTACAGGCCAACACTAAGGGACTCTGGCCAACAAAGTTTGCAGATGACTGCAAACTGGGAGCCATTATTGAATCCCCAAATGATGTGGATATTCTACAAAAGGGCCTTACAGAAACAGATGCCTGGTGCCAGAGCCATGGGCTCAAGCTTAATGCCAAGAAATGTATAGTTATCCCCTTTGGAAAAAAAAACATGTACTCATGAATTACCACATAGGTGGCAGTGTACTAAACATCAAAAGTCTGATGAGAGACTTAGGGACACAGGTGGACAGTGGTATCACTTTCGATAACCACATCGCCACAACAGTCAGGAAATCCCTCAATGTGGCACACCTCATCGCTAAGGGCTTTTCATCCAGAAAAAAGGAGGTCATTGTCCCACTGTACTCATCCCTCATTAGACCCATTATAGAATATAATGCCCCGTTTGGTATGTGCCTCACAAGACATCTGCAACAGCTGGAAAGGCTACAGAAATACCTCACTAAAAGAATCCCAGGCCTAAAGCAGATGTCATATGCTGACTGTCTAAAAAAACTCCAGCTATACTCTGTGGCATATCATCTACTCAGAAGCAATCTCTGCTTAACATACAAGGCCATGTCAAACCCTGAGCTGTTGGACATGCTCCACTTAAAGAAATCCCAATCCCTCAGAGCCACATGCTCCAGGGATCTAAACCTTGTCATCACAATGAACAAACCATGCTGGAGGGATAGGTTCCTAACCCAGTGACTCCCCATACTCTGGAATAGACTTCCCATACATGTCAAGCAGAGCGCCTCATTGGCCCTCTTCAAAAGGAACCTTGATGATTGGATGGGAGATAGGAAATTCACCCCGGGGATCATGTCAGTCACCCTGCTAGACAGGGGTCCAGAGAAGTAAATATTATGGGAAGAAATATCCAGGGAATTGTTATGGCTAGACTTGTATGGGCCCTAGGGCCGATAGCCTAGTACTAACCTATGAACATATGAACCTATGAATCTCTCCAATAATTTTTGTACTTTTGCTTCATTAATCATTCATTCATTCATTCATTCATTCATTCATTCATTCATTCATTCATTTATTTATTTATTCATTCTCTGCTTTCTCTCTTAATGCAGTTCATGGTCAAGATGGACACCAGACCCGTTCCCAGTACTGAATGGGTGTATGGCAGAGAAGCTCATTCTGGATAAGATGCCAGTGTGACACTGGAATATAGTAGATGATTGACTTATCTACTGCATGCCTTTGTGTTGCACTCAGAAAAAAAAAAACATGTGGATGCAAGGAGGACCTGCGGACTACATAAAAGATACTATAGCAAGAACTGAAGCGGAAAGCCAGACACTGTGAAATAACAATGTTATTCACTGGCACTGTGTGTAAGCTAATAGTGCTTTATAGGTTTCTGGCTAAAATATAGTTTTAACTGTAGTCAGGCATTAGACTACTCTATAAAAAAATCATATTTTACTTTTTTTAATTTCAGGGTCACCCTGAAACCCACATTAGGCATTTCTAAGCACTTTTTACAAATAGCTTCAGTGAAATAATTTTCCTTTCTATATGAGTCACATGTTTTAGAAACAATCTCATTAGAAATCATTTCCTTAATTTTAAGTTTACCACAGGTGGAAATGCATACTAGGAATTCAGACCTCTTCATTACTTTACTTATGTGGGCTCGCCCTAACCCAGTCACCTGCACATAACCCTAACACTAACCCTATACCTTATCTTAGAAAAACTATTTCCATTACACTGTCATTACATAAGACAAAAGGACATGGACTGTATGTACCCACACCCAAGCATAGCACTAAATATATCCCCTTATCTATCCCCCACTCTATCCCTAACCCACACTCCCACCCATAATGTTAAAACATTGAGTATATCTGAAAGTTTCAGATTTAATAGTCAAATCCCACATTTGGTTGAATTCATGCTTTAGATAATGCAGGTATGTAGAAATGCACAGGAAAATAAAAATTTGAATGAAAAGGTGGTGGTTATGAAAATGTGCAAGAGTCCATTATAGCAGGTAGTGTGTATGTGCAAGTGTTTGCAGGTTAGGGATAGAGTTAAGGTTAGTTAAGGAGGTAGATGTAGAGCTGTGTCTGTTTGGTGCTTTGTGTGTTCATTGTCCTTTTGTTTTGATTAGTGATACTGTTAGGGAAAGTTTTTTTAGTAAAATAACATGCCAGGTTAGGGTTAATGCTAGCACACGAGTAAGGAGGTGCACCCTAAAGCTACACATTACATTACTTAAAGCCCTTTCCTAAAAGAACAATAATTCCGCCAATGCCTGAGTTGGTTTTATAGCTGGGGTTTGCTGACAGTGGGACAGAAGTTGTCAATGTTCTGTGATTCACACATTTTCTGTGTCACATCAGTTTTTGTCTCTCATTTATGTGTCACTCATCTCTCATTTATGTGTTACTCAGTTGTGTTGTTGACCAGTGATGATATAATCTCACACACACACACACACACACACACACACACACACACACACACACACACACACACACACACACACACACACACACACACACACACACACACACACACACACACACACACACACACACACACACACACACACACACACACACACACACACATATATATATATATATATATATATATATATATATATATATATATATATATATAAACTGACACCAGATCTTTGCACACTGAAGGCAGTTCAAAGTGAACTCTGCTGAATGAGGTGGCAGAGAACCACTACCAAAATGAAAGTTGTGGTAAAGAAAAGGTGTATAATAAAACTATATCCTGATTACATTTCCATCTTCAGATCTGAAGAAAATGTTATATTGGTCTTTATTGGCATAATATTGTTTCTGATGGCTTCATCTATATGCAGAAAAAAAGATACCAGGCATGATAAATTATCCTCTACGATGGTTAATGGTAGAATATTAATATTTGAGCAATATACATTTTCCAGTAAAGGATAATGAGCATTAAAGTAAATGAAGTCTGAGTGCAGCATACCACTCAAAAAGATAAATTAACTAAGTAAAACAAAAATCATGCACGCTCTCTACTGGGTTTGGTGTCCTAAGCTTGTGTAATTTGATTTAAGCATCCCTTACTAATCTAGAAATTGCATTCTAGACTAAAATAACATTATTTTTCACTCAGCGATTCACATGCATTCAGTTAATCTGGTAAACAAGCTGCAATGCTAATTTGTTATGTACTAAAGGAATTGATATGATAGACATGTAAAGGATTAAATTACAATCCCCCAGATTCTCTATACCTTGCACTGCATGCAAGATCGGTGCAGGAGCTCTAGCAGGCAATACACCTGCCATGAGTTCCAGGAACAGTCTGCAGGGGTGTGCACGAGCGCTCCTGCACTAATGCTGCATGGACTAAGCCCCTGTATGCAAATCACCACATTTGCAGGAGAAATCTATGCAAATGAGGGGATTTTGCAATCCAGGAAGCTTGCAACCGGCCGTGCAGGACTAGTTAGTAACCGAGTACATTTCTGCAAAATCCAAAACAGAGCTGTGACAGCTCCAAATAAAGGCAGCATATCATGTAGTAAGCATGCCAATGGCCAAGTATAAGGCCATTGGCATTGCAAATAGTGAAAAAAAAATAAAAATTAACTGTTTTTTAGTTGATCTCAGCTGTTATAGCATTGGGCAGCGGCTCGTAAATGGGATCAGGGGGAAAAGAACAAAATAAACCTAAATTAAGCATTCTAACTAAAATCAGTATTCTGCCATGCAAGTCAATGGCAGGCAGAAGACAACATGGCCAGTGAATAGTGTTTGCTAAGGGGGGAGGCTAAGTGTGAGACATGTAACAATGCATTAGCAGGCAATCCTATGCAAATGAGGGGAATGATAGTGAATCCCAGTTTTCCCCAGGATGTGAGTCAGGTCCCAATAGTGTAAGAGTAGGAATACCTTGATGCAAGCCTAGGTGTTAGGTGACATCATGGGGGGGGGTGTCAGGCATACTGTAAGCGGATTGGAGCCCTGTGGGTCGGGTTTGCTCCTAGCTTAGCACACCTAAGCTAGGGGGTGTGACTAAACCTGCCTAGTACTCTTTACATTGCCTAAGTGTGTGTGTGCGTGCCATGCACCGGGTTTTAAAGGCAGAAAATCCTGTTAAACCAGGAAATAGCAGCAGTGTGCACATTTGTGCACTCTGTTTTCGCAGCGCACCCCTGGGCTTAAACAGGAAGGCAATGGGAAGGGAAAACAGCAGTAGGAAGGTAATCAAGGAGAACTAGAATAGCTGGCAGGTGAAATGTATCAGAATCAGCCAATTAAACAGGCAGCAGACCAGCCCAGCCCAGAACATGGGTCTATATTAGAACACCGAACATTCAAAATGTCGAGTGTTCTAATATCGAACCCTAGCAATCGAAAAAAAAAAACATTGAACATTCATAACAGCGAATTGTTTCCTAGGGAAAATATTTGCTGTTCGAAAACACATACACACAACACAAGCACACCAAACAAACAGCAATCCACACACATACACCTAAACTCGTACACCTAACCCTACACTAAACTATACATACACCACTAACTATCCACTTACCTTAACCCAAACCCTAACCCTAAGGTCTGTCACTATTGCACAGTCACCTCACCCATGCCCTAACCCTAACTCACCTAACCCGCCCTAACCCACACGTCCACACAATCGTACACTTACCTGACCCGCACCCTAACCCTAACTCACCTAACCCACCCTAACCCACACGTCCACACAATCACACACTTACCTGAACCCGACCCATAACTTTCCACCAGAGCACTGAAAATACCGAAGCAACAGAAACGGACAACCGAATTCTTTCCCTAGGAAAGCATTCGGTTTCCTGTTACTTTGATATTTTCAGTGTTCGCTGAAAACAGGTCGATATTAGAACAACTGACATTTCAAATATTCTGTGTTCTAATATAGACCCCCAGAACACTACTATAAACTATGCAGACATATTCCCCTTTGGTTTTTCTCACACTCTACACCACCGGTGTAAACAAGCAGGGAACTTTTAACACTCACAACAGCAAAATGATAGGGGCTGCAATAGCTATCATACAACAACTTGTGGAAGAGGCTGTGGGAGGTGAGGATGTGAATGCTCTTGACCATCCCACAGTGAGGAAAAAGAGAAGAGTGTACAGACCCACCCAGGGTAACCTACCAGGGGCTACATGAGCTGGAGACAATGGAGCGCTATAGGGTGGACAGGGACATCCTACAGCAAATTGTTGAGCTGTGCCAGCCACACCTGACACAAAGAACTAACAGAGAGGAATCCATCCCAGTGGATACCAAGGCATGTGTAGGCCTATGAATACTAGCTACAGGTACCTTCCAAAAGCCAACTGGGGATATGATGGGGATTTCACAGGCATCAGCATCCAAGGTACTCCACCAGTTCCTGGATGTCATGTCAGCACATGTCGGTGAGCACGTATATTTCCCCAACACCCATGAGGCGTTGGCCAGCAATATGCAACTGTTGCACCAAATAGCAGAATACCCTGAGGTAGTGGGTGCTATAGACTGCATGCACATATGCATCAAAGCACGATGCAGCTATACCAGAGATTTGCCAATGGGGACATCCCTGACAGTCACCTAGTGGGGGATGCTGGATATGCACTGGAGCTGTGACTGATGACACCCATAAGAAATGCACACACACCCGAACAAGAACTCCATAATGAAGCACATGCACAGACCAGAATTATAGTAGAGCATTTGTTTGGGATGCTCAAGTAATGGCTCCGGTGCCTGGACATATCTGGTGGGACCTTGCAGTACTCACCAGCTACATGTACCCAAATTGTCCTTGTATGTGCCATGCTACACAATACGATCCTGTGGAAACAGCTGCAGCAGGAACATCATGGGGCAGGGCCACACAGCCCTCCAGCATTGCCAAGGCCTGCACAGGCACAGAGTGACTCAGAGGAGGAACAACCTAAGCCTGCCCAGGTAGGCAGAAGGAGGCATGCCCAGTATGCCCTGGCCTTGGCAAAGAGGCAACGCATAGCACATACACTGACACAAGAGGAACCAATGGAATGACACCTCTCTCTGACTCTCACATACAGTAAAAGGGATACCAAGCATTACACTACCTGTGCTTAACCATGTGTAGTGAGTGTACTATGTGCATCAGACATAGGTAGCCCTGCAGCACCACCCTCAATACTGGGACACCCATAAGGTAAGTGATTCACACATGCCAGTCATGGGGGTTCACATACCCAACAACAGTCACAGACAGCAGGACAGGTGTAGACAAACACAAACAAAGGCTGTGCTATGGCCTCTGAATGAGGCCTATAGGTAACCTCCCCCCAGGCCTACACAGACAGACTACAACAGGTCAGGCAGTAGGATGTCAGTTCTGATGGGTAGGAAATCAGAAACTAATATGTAGGTAAATAAAAGCTAAGATCTGTAGTACACTAGTATGCCTCTAGTCAGCATGATAGGCAAGACTACAGAATGAAATGGAGTACCCAGAATACCAGTACAGTCCTAACAAATGTGTACAAGTGTCAGGTGTGCCCCCCCATCCTACACAGTAATGTATGAACAGTCAGGTGTGCCCCCCCAATCCTGTGTAGAAATTTAGAAGTAGACAGGTGTGCCCTCCCACCCTATGTATTAATGGGACCCCCATCCTACATAGCACTGTAATAACAGTCAGGTGTGTCCCCACCAATCCTGTGTAGAAATATAGAAATAGTCAGGTGTGCCACCCCCATTCTACATAGAAATGTAGTAACAGTCAGGTGTGCCCCCCCCCCAATATTGTGTAGAAATGTAGAAATAGTCAGGTGAGCCCCTCCCCATCCTATGAGGAAATGTAGTAACAGTCAATGCCAAATGCTCGATGGATACCCTGCAGAAACAGCATGCTACCTGTTGGTGTACAACACAAAAGTCAACACTGCAGTACAAACTACCTGGACTTGATCCACACATTAAATACAGATGGGCATACTGGGCATGCTCACATACTTGGAGAAATTAAGGCAATGTCAGTTAACAACATACTGAAAGATCATACTGGGCATGCTCACACACTTAAACACATGAAGGCCATGTCTGCAAACAAAAGTGGACCAGACATATCTGGCAGTCACAGTTGTTAGTGCAGACACTCTTCAGTATGCACCCCACGTGCCTTGCACAAACAGTGGATAGGAATACAGACATATATATATAAGGACATCACACTATAATAAGCCAAAGGTTGATGTACATAGATGTGTGGAAGAGGGTGACTGTGACAAGGAACCATCCAGGTCTGTTCCACCCAACACACAGCCAAAGGGCCCAAACCACATGATGTTCAGATGTCACTCACTGCAGATACTAGCCACCAGTATCTGTCAGCATTACAGACTATGTGGTGCACGTGCTAGCTGTGCAACATGACTGTACAAGGAAGTAGTCATCTAGCAGCTGTATACACGTACCTGTGAAATATGGCCCTGTGTGTGCCCGCATGTGATGTGTCAACCTCTAGATGAATGGGTTATGACCCATGCACACACACTGCCCTCCCCATAGCCCTACTATGACAAGCCTGCTGAAGTCATCCACTGTGAAATGCACCTTTGGTGGAGCTGTAGCCAGGTAATCTCTGTGGCGCGTCCCATGACTGCATACTGCTGTAGTGTGATAAACTAGCTGGGTAGGAGTTCATATCCCAGACATGGCAACTGTGTGTGTGTTTGTGTGTCTGTTTGTGTAGAGAGCAATGCTTTTTAAGGTAGTCACACTCCCTACAATTGAAATGCTCTACTTTAGTAAGACTGCTGATGTCATCCACATAGAAATACATCTCTGGGAAGGCTGCAGCCCAGTGATCTCTGTACTGAGTGCTATAGCTGTGTACTGCTGCAGTGGGAAAAAAATAATTAGGTAGGAGTTCTAATCCCAGCCTTGGCAACTGTGTGTGTGTGTGTCTGTCTGTCCCTGTCTGAGTAGAGAGCAATGCTTTTTAGGGTAGTCACACATCCTACAACTGAAATGCTTTACTTTGGTAAGGTTGCTGATGTCATCCACTTAGAAATACATCTCTGGGAAGGTTGTAACCCAGTAATCTCCATAGCGCATGCCATAACTGTATACTGCTGTAGTGTGATAAAATAGTTAGGTAGGAGTTCTAATCCCAGCCTTGTCAACTGTGTGTCTGTATAGAGAGCAATGCTTTTTAGGGTAGTCACACTCCATACAATTGAAATGTTCCACTTTGGTAAGGCTGCTGATGTCATCCACCTAGAAATACACCTCTGGGAAGGTTGCAGCTCAGTAATCTCCGTAGCGCATTCTATAACTGTGACTGCTGTAGTATGGTAAATTAGTTAGGTAGGAACTCTAATCCTAGACTTGGCAAGTGTGTGTGTGTGTCTCTGTTTGTCTCTGTGTAGAGAGCAATGCTTTTTAGGGTAGCCACACTCCATACAATTTGAATGCCCTACTTTGGCAATCCTCCTGATGTCATCCAATGTGGAATACACCTTTGGGGAAGGAGGTCTCTAGTAGTCCCCATGGTGCATCCTATAATAGCTCCATGCTCTAGTGTGATATAGACCTCTGTTAGGAGTTCTGTACCCACACATGTCGGTGGTGAATGTTTTGTGTTTGTGTCACTGTCTGTGAAGGGAGAAATGTATTTTAGCCTAGCCACACTCACTACAATTCAAATGCCTTACTTTGGCAAGCCTGCTTATGTCATCCAATGTGACATACACCTTTGGGGAAGTCATTCTCTAGTAATCCCCGTGGTGCATCATATAACAGCTCCATGTTATAGTGTGATATAGACCTCTGTTAGGAATTTTATACCCACACATGTCATTTGTGGATGCTTTGTGTGTGTGTGTCACTGTCTGTGTAGGGAGCAATGCATTTTAGCCAAGCCACACTCACTACAATTCGAATGCCCTACTTTGGCAATCCTACTGATGTCATTCACTGTGAAATACACCTTTGGGGAAGGAGTGGTCCAGTAATCCCCATGGTGCATCCTATAACAGCTCCATACTGTAGTGTGATATAGACCTCTGTTAGGGGTCTATACCCACACATGTTGGTTGTGGATATTTTGTGTGTGTGTCACTGTCTGTGCAGGGAGCAATGCATTTTAGCCTAGCCACACTCACTGCAATTGAAATGCCTTACTCTGACAATCCTGCTGATGTCATCCATTGTGAAATACACCTTTGGGGAAGGAGTTCTACAGTAATCCATGTGGTGCATCCTGTAACAGCTCCATGCTGTAGTGTGATGTTGACCTTTGTTAGGGGTTCTATACCCCCACATGTTGGTTGTGGATGTTTTGTGTGTGTGTCACTGTCTGTGTAGGGAGCAATGCATTTTAGCCTAGCCACACTCACTACAATTTGAATGTCCTACTTTGACAATCCTGCTGATGTCATTCAATGTGATATACACCTATGGGGAAGAAGTACTCCAGTAATCTCTGTGGCGCATACTATAACTGCATAGTGCTGAGTGTAATAAACTAGTTAGGTGGGGGTTCTACTTCTAGACATGACAGGTGTGTGTGTGTGTGTGTGTGTGTGTGTGTGTGTGTGTGTGTGTGTGTGTGTGTGTGTGTGTGTGTATGTACAATTTGAATGTCTTACTTTGGTAATCCTGCTGATGTCATTCAATGTGATATACACCTTTGCGGAAGGAGTACTCCAGTAATCTCCATAGCACGTACTATAACTGAGTAGTGCTGTAGTGTAATAAACTAGTTAGGTAGGGGTTCTACTTCCAGGCATGACAGGTGTGTGTGTGTGTGTGTGTGTGTGTGTGTGTGTGTGTGTGTGTGTGTGTGACTTGTATCCTGTGTGGAGGTGTGAGTGTGTGACACCTGGGCCCAATGTGGAGTGGATTTTGCAAATTTCTTATATGGTGGCCCTAGTATATATCACAATATCCACTGTACAGAGATAACAGATGTGAAATAGCCGAGAGGCTGGGGTGCAAATCCATACCCATACATGTGACATCAAGGCTAGGCAATCACAGTTAGCAACCCCAGTATTACCCAGAGCACACTCTTAACCCATGTCTCATACACAAACACACTTGCCTAGGAAACAGCCAATATGTGGGTAGTACACTGCATATTGGCCATTGATATTAACTATGGAGTGACTGCAGTGGGCTACAGAGGGCATGTCACCCTGTCCATCTGTCCAATAGGCGTGTCACCCTGTCCATCTGTCCAATAGGCGTGTACATGCAGACAGTGCACCTTCCCCATGTTCCCCACTGGACACGTGCAACACCTGTGGTGCCATCAAGTCTGATCCACAAAGGACATACCATGCCTGAAAACATGCCCTGTATGGACAGATGCCACTGACACCAGGGAATGTCATTAGCATGCTATCAATGTAGGTGCAGGGTAAACCTGCTATCCATTACCACTTCCCACCACAGGTGGCCAAGACTGGCACATCTGCTGATAATCTGTGTACACAACATGGGCCAGACACCCCAGGTACAGCTCCACATGTCACTGTACATGTATGTGGGAGGTGTGCACATCCCAAACACCATCCATGTCATGGACTAAGGAACACATACATGGCAAGCGATGCACAGCATTGGACACATGCAATAGTCACCCAGGTGACTGGATGGTGGATACAATACCCACCTGTGTGGGCAAATGCAGAAACTACAGCCCTGAGCCACAATGCAGACCATTGTCATGTTGTCTGATGCCAAGGTATACCCATCATCTAGCTTTGTATAGCCATCTGGCACAGTCGACCATCACACACCCATGCAGAAATGCACCCATGTATGTCAGTACTGGCACCCTGTGTGTTTGTGTGTGTTTTGTACGATACATATGATCACATCCACACTCACTACAACTCCCATTGGCATACTGAAGCATGCTGTCTGATGTCAGACACCTCCCCATACCCTTTGCCCATATAACCTCCGTATGACCTGTGTGGTGCATGTGATACCTGCACAGTAATGTGTTGTGGCAATTTCACTAGTGATGGGTCATAGTCCTGTCCCTGCCAAGTGTGTCAATGTGTGTGCATCCCTGTGGGAGTGTGGCTGTGTTTACAATGGCACCTGTTCATGCAGACAGGCACGTGTACTACACCTACCGTATAGCTACCATATCCCTGTTGCAGATGTCACTCAACATCACATATATGTTCTGAGGGCTCCATGACAGGTAACCTATGTGGCGCATCCAATAACTGCATATAACTGTGATAGCACTACATAGCCATCAGGGGTTTGATGCCCTGTGCTGGTAGGTGTGTGACACAAACATGCTTAAATTTTACTCTCCCACCCCTCCCTGACTTATCTTTGTCTCTGTCTGCCTCTCTCACTACCTCACTGGTGGATGTGGAGACCTACACCTTCTTTGCTTAAGCAGCATGCAAAATTTTTTATTTCTTGCCCTTTCCTATT